>NW_026067910.1:3210637-3299866 GCF_014885135.2 Alexandromys fortis | reverse complement strand
AGTCAGGGTTCCCTGCCCTGTGGAAAGTCCAAAGTCCTCCCCGCTCCATCCTGGTCTAGGAAGGTGGACATCCAAACTGGCTAGGCTCCCATAAAGCCAGAACATGAAGTAGGATCAAAACCCAGTGGCATTGTCCTTGGCTTCTCAGCAGCCCTCATTGTCCGCCATATTCCTTCTTGCTTTTCATATGTGGATTATTTCTTTTTTACTCAGTTAACTCTGATCCTTAAGAAATACAGGAACTGTTTAAGGTGCACCAATCTCCTAGAGAGAACAGGAAACTTTCAAAGCAAAAAGCTTGTCCGTCTCTTATTTGCTTTTTTCCCTATATGACTACAGCTCAGCATCTCCCTGCCTGCCACTTCTCTGAAATTTGTGTCTCAAGGTCACCCACCTGGTGACTGGTTAATCTGGTCATAATGTGGGCCCACCACTATAGGAATAAAGGGGGCCTGGCTGCCCTGAGAGGGCTTTTTAAATGCTAATAGCATCATTAGGTACCTCCATGACCTGAGGCAAATCATTTAATTGCTAGCTGTCTTCCTTTTCGGATCCAACAATAATATTAATATATTCTCCTGGTTCCTCGTAAGGCATGGCATGCAGAATTGATTGATCGCATAGGCATATTCAAAATATGGGACTCTGTAGAGGCCTTTGATGCTGGCCAAGTCCCCTATATTGCTTTAGTTCCCCCCTTAGATCTAACCATCTATGTAAAGTGAGACTCCTGCGAAGTGGGGAGTGTTACTTAGTGCAGAGACAACTTTTCGTAAAACCCCAACCAGTTTGACTCAACCTCTCCATTCTGATTACACCCAAACAGCCCCTTGATACTTGAAAAGTATTTACTTTTTCTTTACACATCTTTCTAGTTTCCATTCTGCTAACTTGGTCAAGGAGATGTGCTAGTGATCAATCCTTCTGTGCTTAGTATCACATCTTATGGGAAGTGTTTGTCTGAGGAATCAGTTATTCACAACATTGATACTTTGAGCTTAGTGTTTATCTGCCCTTACTAACATGTGTAATAGTGTATTTGTTTAGCATGCAGCTATTTAAAAGTTTACAACAAGAGAACCCAGTGTTAAGAAAAAAATGATAAGAAAGGCAGCTCTGCCAGTGCAAAAAATAAGTCCAATTAGGTCAAATCAAACCTAATCAAAATGCCCATCTTTTTATTAAGCATGGCGCTCTCAGGTGGCCTAGTCCATGGCGGGGAGACAGGACAGCAGAGAGCCCATGCAGACCCAAAAACCACGTGATTCTCCTCTGGGAGCCCACTTAAATACCTTGTGGGAGTGGTCCTAGACTCCAAATCCTCCGTGGAGTCAGGACCTGGCATACTGGGATTTGGAGTCCAGAACAAAGCAACTCCTAGGTCAGGGAGTCTGGGATGGATGCCAGGACCTGAGGGCTATGCTCCAGACTTAACACCCAGCACTCGGTGAAGGTCCTCACTGCACAGAGCTAATGACCCAAGTTTGATCCCTGAAACTCATGGCAGAGGGAACCAAAAAGACTCCTGCAAGTTGTCCTTTGACCTCTGCATGATTGCCATGGTTTTGTGCCTACACTCACACCATGCACACAGAATAATAATAAATACAAATTAAAATTTAGTAAAACAGAGCAATTTTGCGTTCTAGGTCATCTTGCTTGAGACTTCCCTGTGGCTTTATAAAAAAAGAACTAATAATTTAGAGGCAACAGCAAGGAAGGACACCCTGATGCTATCCAGAGATAGCCTAATAAGACGTGAGAAATGCAAACTCATCCTTTCTGATCTTGTGTGAAGCAAGATTTTATTCTTCTATTCCAGGCTCCCTTTGTGCTTCCCACGCAGGTGGAAACCATGTGAGGTGAAAACAATCAACAAAGGAGGAACATTTACATATAAATACAATTATAAAGGAACTCTCACATGAAGCCAAGTTCAAATTATTTTGCTGAGAACTGGAAGGAAGTGGTTTCTTTATGATTAAGCAAAATGTTCTGATAATTAAAAAATCGTTTCGGCTAACGAGTTACTCTCCACAAATCATTTGGAATAATTATTCTTAATTCCTAGCAATGTGATGACTTGATATCCTGATGATAATAGTTGGCGACCACTCAGATCCATCTGTCCTTCCCCCAAACAATGGGAAAACGAAAGGATGCTTTTCAATCATTCATTGTGCATTCACTCATCAGCTTTCATTGAGAAGGTTTCACCCCCCAAACGGAACAGGGGGACAAATATGTAAATAAGCAATTGCGATACAGGAAGTATTAAAATATTAAAAACTCATAGCATCAAACCCAGAATGAAGGGCAGCCATTAAGGTGAACGAAGTCATTACTTAGACTTAGAAAAGTTAGTCAGGCCAAAAGGAGAAGTGGGCTGCCAATCAAGATACCACTCCAATAGCTCTGGACGCTGAGTGAATGGAGAAAGAGCTGGTGAGTTGGGGGTAGATGAGCAAGGCAGGAGGAACTCAACCCTGAAAACCGTTTACACCACCTAAGAAAGCCTTTTATAATACTGGAGTTGCCGATCAACTTAAAAAAAGCCTTAGGAGTGGGCAGACGTGAAGATCTGGTATTTTGGCTGCATTTGATATTTTAGCATTTAATTATACTTGAGATGTAGAAGTATTTGAGAAGGTTGTTAATGAAAATGAAGCAAAAAAAAAAATACAGAGAGTGAGAAAACCAGATTAAGAGCTGTTTTTATCTTTGCTGTATTGCGCTTAGCCTGCCCAGGGCAAAGCTAGAGCTCAGAACTGCCAGTTCCTAAAGTGAAAAGTTTTTCTCCCTTCCATTGTCCTCTCTCTCCTTAGCCTTTTCTTCCTTTAGCAAATTCTATTGCCTTAGGAACGCGTGCTGCTGCGATGCTCAAAGATTTTCAAAGATAACCTCATTCCCTGCTAGAACCAAATATTTATCATGACATTAGAGCTTCGACACTTCTCTCTGAAAGTCCCAAACATATGAGCTCATTTGATTTTCTTCTGAGAATTCTAAAGCTCTTTTCTCCTTCTGCGGGTAAAAATAAAGATGCCCTAAATTCCGCTAAATACTTTAAGCTTCAAGTTGAGCTTTTCTTTATATTGCAGGTTGAAGGGTAGAGCTACAGACACACACCGAGTTGTCTTATTGTACTCTCCGGTATCCAAAGACAAAGGCTCTTTCTTAATGAGACTTGTAGGGGCAAAGCACAATGAGAAGTTCAGAGCATAGGAGATCATATATCAACTCGACCTCACTAACCTTCTCTGCTCTAAGTGACAAACTGCTAGAAATAGCCCTTGGATCGGGTCACAGACACTAAAATACTCAGCCTTCACCAGGAAATGCTATCCAAGCCTATCTGTCATTTACTTCCTACAGTCATAGAAGCCTGCTTCCGTGCCTAACAGAATTTCAAAGACAAAAGTAGAACTTCTTTTTTTGAAAGAGGTGAGCTTCTGGTTTTATTTAGCATCTTTGGACATATGAAATAATACAAATAAGATCACAGTAGGGCACATAGTGCTTTCATGTGTATAAAAGGATTGTAGCTTCGGGGCAAATTGGGGCCTTTGGGCCAGTGGATTCCAGTGTGGCACTCTGCCTAATGTTACCATGCATAAGCCATTAACACTGTATCATTACGACAAGGACTGGACAGATAAAGGACATTGCCCTTCTCTTTATCAGACAGCTAACCTAGCTGGTGGAGAAAGAATACAACGTGACTCACCAAGGGCTTCGAAACCTCCAGCTTCATGTGATACATACTTGCTGTGAACAACGCTCACTCCCAAACTTTAATTAAAGTCATCGTTCCTGGTTCTGAATGTATACATGAGGCGCTCTTCTAGTCTAGTCAGAGAAATCAGAAGTAAAGACAACTTTATCCTTGGGGCATGAATTTCCATATCACCAACCATGCTAACACTCATGTGCCACTTCACACCTTATTCAGGGGTGCTTAAGGTGGCTTTTTAAACAATAGATACATCCTAAGTACAAATGTTGAGATTCTTGGTATGTGAATGGATGATGACTGAAAATTCAAGCTTTCCATGGCATGTATGTGTTTGGCATTTGTACGGACTGATGCCACAGCTCACGAGAGCAATAGTACTGAGCTGTGCAGACACCCTTTATGCACTAATAAAACTTGCAATGACAATAACAAAAAGCAATTTACAGAATGAGTTAATGGCTCGAAGGCCCCCTGCCTTCACTTAATACAAAAGGAGCATGCTTTCATTGGGGCCACATCTAAATTAAAGTGCTCAAGAAGACCTTCTTCTGAAGGTTGTATTTCAACTGCAGCTTTTGCTTTAATCTTTCTTGTCACCTCAATAATATTTATTGCTTCATTTATATATTATACAAGTGAGTCAAGAAAAGAAATGTCACAACATGAATATTGTAGCAATCTTGAGAACATGTGTCTAATAGCAAAATAGACCTATTACTTACACGTAATCAAGTTTTGCCAAAGCACTGTCCTGAAAATATATGATTCTAATGCCAAGGGCATATTGAAGCCTGCAGGGTTCCTTCAGCAACCTTGCCATGGGAGATCACTTTATTACGGGGCCTCACTGGATCTTCAGCAGTCAAGACACCGTGGAAAAGCTCTCAGAGTTCATGCTATTTCCATCTACCATTGAGAAAACTTCAGTCACATTCTCCATAAATCAGAAATGGGAATGATTATTCCCCTTGCTTGCTGCCAGCACTTAAAAATCACAGCGTGATGGATAAGGTGGAAAGTGAATGTGTTATAATACACAAAGGAAAGGAAATTCCAGTAAGACAAAAGATATTCATGACTCCTCAGAAAGCCCATCAGCAAATCAAACTATTTGTAGAGAACCCGCTACATGCTTGGCGTGATGGTAATTTAAAGAACTAAGTGTATTTTATTCACCATTGGGATTATTCTATTTCCATAAGAGCAACCAATCAAATGCATATGCTCCAAGTGCACAGAAAGCTCACAGCCTGCCACTGAGAGAAGAGAACAGAGCGGGAAAGCGGGTATTCTCCGTGGGACACAAGCAGCTTCTCTGGGGTACTTAGCACAATCACAAGTCCTGATATAGACTCAATATAATAAAACAAGCAAAGGTGACCGCTGCAGTTGCCCCACCTGAGTTCCAAAAACATCAACTTTGGGCAGAGATAGCCGAAATTACAGAATACCTACAGGAAGTAACCAAACTAGTTCCAAGGACAAGGAAGTAATCACATAAACATGGCTTTGAGAGGAATCTTTCCCACAGTCTGCCTCAATGAAACTAACTATGGAGACTTAGCTATACAATTAGAGAAGTGATGGTTAGTGTTGGCAGCTTGACTGGATTGAAAATCAGCCAGATTAGTAAAGCATATTAATGGGTGTATGTGAGCTTGTTTCTAGGTACTAGACAAGGAAGAATCTTTACATTTTGAATAGACTACCTAGAGATAGAGAAAACCATGGTAGATGGTGTTGCAGGAGTCTGCTTGTTTATTCCTGGCTGCTCAGCCCCGAAATAATCACACATAAACTATATTAATTAAATCACTGCTTTACCCATTAGATCTAGTTTCTTATTGGCTAACTCTTACATCTTAATTTAACCCATTTCTAGTAATTTGTATATTACCATGTGGCTGTAGCTTACTGGGTAAATTTCCCAGCATCTGTCTTCGATGGGGCTACATGGCTCCTTCTTTCTCCCAGCATTCAGTTTAGTTTTCCCTGCCTACCCTTATTTCCTGCACAGGCCCAAGAAGTTCTTTATTAACCAATGGTATTCACAGTATACAGAGGGGGATCCCACATCACCTCCCCTTTTCTGTTTAAATAAAAAGGAAGGTTTTAAATTTAACATAGTAAAATTACATATAACAAAACAGGTATCAAGCAAGAATTATAGTTACAATATTTATATCTACTTTATTTTTTATCATAACTAAGAAAAACTATAACTACATATTCTTCAACTCTATCAAAGATTCCAGAAGGATTACCAGAATATTATCTAAGTTAACAAGAAGTGCATTGCTAGAATTGATAGAGACATCTCATTGCTTAGTCACCCAAAGTTCTTTTGTATCACTGAGATATCCATCATTAGCCTACAGGCCTATAGTAGGGCAGAACTTAGGTAGGCAGGGAAAACTAAACAATTCTGGGAAAAGAAAGGCAGAGTCAGGGAGTGGCTGACGGTGACAGACATGTTAAAACCTTGCTGGTAGGCCACAGACATGATAAAATATAAAATAATGGAGGTGGGTTAAATTAATACGTAAGAGTTAGCCAATAAGAAGCTAGAGCTAATGGGCCAAGAAATGATTTAAATAATATGGTTTCTGTGTGATTATTTGGTGGTTGAGCAGCCAGAAATGAAACAAGCAACTCTTCCAACAGGTCTGGTTGAGGGAAATGTCACCCGTGTTATTTTGGGGTGAGGCACTATTTTGCCCCAGTCCCTTCTTGTTGTGTTTATTCTTCTTCCTATGTGTTAACAATATGCTCTCCCAAACACTGTCACTACCATGACGTTCTATGCCATTATTGAATGATATTTCTCAAAAAGACATGAGCAAATATCTATCTACTCTAGATAGAAAACCGATGACAGATCAAAGAAATAATACCACCCAATCTGGCTAGGAAAACTAAAGAAGTATTGTTATGCGATGTCTTTTGCTTTTTGGTTGGCCTGCCACCCAGCTTCCAAATAAATTACACACAGAAGCTTATTCTTAGTTATGAATGCCTGGCCATAACTTGGCTTGTCTCTTGCCAGATTTTCTTACGTTAAATTAACCCAATTACCTTTTGCCTCTGGGCTTTTATCTTTCTCTATTTCTGTATACCTATTTTTTTTTCTTCTTACTCCTTGACTGGCTGGGTGGCTGGCCCCTGATGTTCTTCTCTTCTTGTTCTCATGCTTGCTCCTCATTCTTCGGTACTCCTTTTATTTATTCTCTCTGCCTACAAGCCCCACCTATCCTTGTTCCTACCTCACTATTGACAGTTCAACTCTTTATTAGGCCCATCAGGTGTTTTAGACAGGTAAAGAATCACAGTTTCACAGTCAATCAAATGCAGCATAAACAAAAGTAACACTCATGAAAATAATATTCCCCAACAAGTTACTGAAGTTACCTATAGAAAAAAGGGGCTGGCTTAAAGTCATTGGTATTACCAAAAACCTGTCTCAGCATGAGTGATAATTCATGAAAGCTGAATACCAGTTTCTCTGGCCACCTTGCCAATATTTCCACTGAACTCTGCCCCCGCAATTGTTTACTGCTTATATAGTCTTTGAGAGGGGCCTCATGAATCCTACAGCTCTCTGAGCTTCCTGATTCTTGTAAGATTTCTAAGTTTCATGAGCCTTGTAAGTTTCATCAGCTTTTTGAGTTTCCAAGCCTCTTTCCTCCCACTGTGAGGGAATGTTTTAATTCAGAGGAAACCTCCACATAATGCTTACCATGAACCAAGAGTCAAAGTTGGTTATAACAGACTGAAGGTTCTAAAAACATGAGATAAAAAAACTCTTTCCTCTTTCTAGGTTGTTTATATTGGACATTCTATTACAGTAACAGGAAAGCTAAAATACACAGAGAAGATTTATTCATAAAAATCAATTTAAAATGTACACTGATATATATTCTGGTAGAACAAGCAAAACAGAAATAGATAAAGGGTGAGTGAGAAATAAAATTTTCATACCAATAGATGCCATAAATAACTTTTAGGAGTAATAGAATAACTTCAGATTTTCTTGGTGACTAAGCGAAACCTTCTCAGGAAAGATGAAACTTTAGTTGAAATATCTATGAGGAGAAGTGGTGTGGAAGGTCTTCTGTCTATTTGTTGCTTTTATTGGTTAATGAACAAAGAAACTGCTTTGGACTAGAGCAAGGAAGAACTTAGCTAGGCAGGGAAAACTAAACTGAAAGCTGTGAGAAAGAAGACAGAGTCAGAGAGAAACCATGTAGCCCTGCCAGAGACAGATGCCAGAACTTTACCCAGTAAGCCACAGCCTCGTGACTATACACAGATTAATGGAAATGGGTTAATTTAAGATATGAGTTATCCAGAAATAAGCTTAAGCTTTTGGCCAAACAGTATTGCAAATAATATGGTTTCTGTGTTATTATTTTAGGGCTAAGCAGCCGGGGAACAAACAAGCGGCCTCCCACTACAGGGAAGAATAGCCAAACACCAAAGCTGGGGGAAAAAAACCTTTTGACCAGAAGTGCCATCATTGTCCCAAGATAGAAAGAAGCTTGTTTCAGTGAGAGACAGAGATAAATATGGTGTGGCTAGAGTAAATGAAAAGAAAAATTGAAAAAGGAGGGCTGTACTAGTCAGTGTTCAATTATGTAAATTTCTGTCTTGACTTCCTTCTTGTTTTTAATTACAAATGAGAGCATAGCTATGGTAGTTTAAATGAGAATGGCCACCATAGGCTCTTATATTAGAATGTTTGGTTCCCAGATATGACAGTGTGGTTCCCATCTAGTGGAGTATTTAGGAAATATTAGGTGAGAACTTGTTGGAGGAGGTATATCATGGGAGATGGACTTTGAGGTTTCAATAACTCAGACCAGACCCAGTCTCTTTCTGTCTGCTTTGTGCCTGTAGATCAGGACAAAAGTTCTTAGCTACAGCTCCAGTGCCATGCCTGCCTGTTTTGCTAAAATACTCTTGCTTTCTTCCAGACCCATGCCTGGAGTTTTTTCCAAGTTAGTCCAAAATGACAGTTCACTAAAAATGAGCAGCCTGTTTTTCACGTTCTCTGTCACTTGGGGAGAAGGCAGGCCACATTATAAACTTATTGAGTTAAAATAGAGAATCGACAAAATGGCATTCAATGTGTGTCAGTTCAATTATTATCTAAATGTAATCACCACTGAGAAATGATTGGAAAAAGGTGTTGCAAGCGGGGACTTCCCATATTCCTTTATTCAAAAAGTTTACCAAGATGTTCATCTCTTTAGTAGTTATAAACTTGTCCCCAAGTTTTACAGCCCCCTTTTAAAGATTTACCAAAAGAGGACAAGCTGTGACATTTTAGAATGTACATATTTAAGGGGTAATTTCTTAAAATTTTTGTACTGTTATTTTCTGTCTTTTTTTTTAAAGATTTATTTATTTATTATGTATACAGTATTCTCAGTACTCTGCCTACAGGCCAGAAGAGGGCACCAGATCTCATTACAGATGGTTGTGAGCCACCATGTGGTTGCTGGGAATTGAACTCAGGACCTTTGGAAGAGCTCTTAACCACTGAGCCATCTCTCCAGCCCATGTACTGTTATTTTCGTGAACTTTCTAATGGTTTGCCATGGATCATCTCATACCACGTCTTTGTCCACATACTCATATCCACACCCATTCAAATCCTTCTTTATGGACTTCGAATGTCTAGAACATCCTGTGAAGCATAGCTATTCAGAGACTTCACTAACTTTGAGACCAACACACTACTCATTTGTGATTTTGCTTTGTTCTCGAGGCTACCAGCTCTGTTCCAAAGACAGGGGGTCTCTCCAGTAGTTTTGCCAACCCAAAGCCTGTCAGGACAAGCTGAATTTGTCCGGGGTTCTTCCACCTCTCTACAGGACTGGCCTAATTCTAAGAATGAAATCATGTTTAAAAAACAAGTTTTGAGCTAGAGAGATGGATCAGTGAGTAAGAGTCCTTGCTGTTGCTATGTAAACATGAAGACCTGAGATCAAAGCCTTAATACCCAAATAAAAGCTAGGTATAGCTACATAACTGTAACCATAGCATTGAGAGGGAGAGACAGGTAGATTACCAGGAGCAATTGCTGAAACAAAGAGCTTTAGGTTTAGTGAGAGACCCCGTCTCAAGGGAATAAGGTGGAAATCAGTAAAGGAAGACACTTAGCACCTTCCTTTGGCCCCCACGTGTATACAAAAAGACATGTGCAGTGTGTGTGCAAGCGCACACACACACAATGCATACATACAAACATGTCTGACTGGTTGATTGGGTGGTCTCACTCATGACTGATGCATGACTTAACCCCCTTCCCCATCTATGCGCACTCAGCTCATCCTTCACCACACAAGGAGCGGGATCTCTTGTGAGAGCAATGCCGACAGTGATGGGGAGCTAAAACAATGTATAGGCTCCAGGCTACATTTACATAGCTCATAAACAATGTCAATTACTTTTAAACCGATTAATTTAAACTAAGCCAAAGGAAAAACAAACCAAACCTTCAACAAGCACTCATCTCTCCAGAGCTTACTGAGGAGTTAAGGGTTCTCATGTGAATGGTAAGACCACAGGGTATGTTTCTTAGTCCCTGCCCTCAGGAGCTTAGAATGATCCTGGCTGAAGATAAACGTGGTATGTTGAAAGAGGAATCTCCATGATATGTTAAGTGATCATTATATGAGCTCTTAGGGATTGTGTTTATATTTTTAAGCTATTTTTTTTTTAACAAAAGCTTATGCACCACAAAGTTAAAGACTGTGGGCAGTGTCTATTGCTGAAGCCTTAATAACTAAGAGAATGCCTGCGTATCAAAAGCACAAGGTACCTATCAAATTGATGTAAAATTGCCAACATGCAGGAACGAGAGATGAGGGAAGGGCTGTCACTACTTCCTAGACTGAAATGGTATCAAACAGAGTTATAACCCGGCACGAAAGCCAAACCTTCCTGTGAGCAACAACCTTGAGCCAGGATTTCTTTTAAGCGTCCTTCCACACAGATAGCCAGGTGTTCTTTTCTGGGCTTCTCCTTCTGCTCTATTTATCTACTTTTTCATCCTCATATAGATGCTATGCTCAATTATTTAATCATTATCAATGAATAATTAAATAATAATAAAATCAAATATAATCCTCCGACTTTGTTTCTCCTCAAATCTCTTTTTTTGTTGTTGTAGGCCCTATAAATTTTCAAATATCCTTGCCAATTTCTACCAAAATTGAAATTAAAAAAAAAACTTGAAAAAGTAAGTCCGGATTCCATTATGTCTATTAGTCAGTTTGCATAGAGTCAACAGATTGACGATATTGAGTTTTCCAACCTGTGTTAGTCAGAATTTCATCTCCATGACAAATACCTGAGAAGCTGCCAATCAAAATGAACCCTTACCCAGGTTACATCATTTATTATTGACTCGTCTTTCAGCAGTGTTTTGTGACTGATGGATAAGTTTTTCAAATATTTGCAAAAATTGTTTCCCAAATATTCCATGTTTATACTATTTAAATGGCATTGATTTCACATTGATTGCTGCTAATATTCTATACAAGGCAATTGAACTCATATTTTGCAACATCACTAGTTTCTGTTCTAAGACCATTTTTCTCTGCTTTGTCAGTCTGTCTACTCAGATAATCTCATCATTTTCAAATAAAGACCATTTCCTTCTGTTTTTCTCATCTACCTTTCCTTTGCCTTGCCCATTTCACTAACTATAAATTCCAGCACAATGCTCAGTAGATGTGGTGAAGACAGCTACATTGGTCTTATTTCCGATCTTAGGGGAAAACTATTAATATGTATAGTGTTAGTTATATTTTTAAAGATGTTTTATTGCATTCAGTCAGTCAGTCAGTCATTCGTCAGCGCTGGGGACTCACATATACGCCAACGCCGTGGAGAAGGTAAAAGAGTAAGTTGTAAGAGTCCATTTTTGCCTTTTATCACATGAAATCCAGGACTCAAACTCAAGTCATCAGGTTTGGAAGCAAGCGCTTTTCCTTGCTGTTGGAATTTTGTGGGTAAAATGTATCAAGTAAAGAAAATCTCATTCAGGAAGCTAGAGCTATGGCCCAATAGTTAAGAGCATTGTCGGCCCTTCCAGAAGACTCGGGCTCAGTCCTCATCATCACACAGCAGTTCATAACCAGGTGTATCTTCAGATCTAGGAGATCCCATGACTTCTTCTTTCATCCACACGCACCAGGTCTGCATCCATAAACATAGAAGAAA
Organism: Alexandromys fortis; assembly: GCF_014885135.2. Lineage (NCBI taxonomy): Eukaryota > Metazoa > Chordata > Mammalia > Rodentia > Cricetidae > Alexandromys > Alexandromys fortis. The sequence continues at coordinate 3,287,898 of NW_026067910.1, read as the reverse complement.
ATAAAAAATAATAACAAAATATAAGAAAAGAGAATACCTTTCAGTTCCTCACTTGACTAATGTTTGTATGAGGAGCAAGCACTGGACTTTGTCAAGTGTGTTTCATCTGCCTACTGAAGTGAATCGTATGGTTTTTCTTTCTTTCTTTTTTTTTGTCTATTACTCTGAAAATAACACTATTTGGTTTTAAAACATCAAACATTTTCACTTGCTCAAGAAGTATTTTTTTAATATTAATTTTTTTTCTTTTATATTTCAAGACTAGGTAGCTCTGGCTGTCCTGAAATTTTCTCTGTACACTAGGCTGGCTTCAAACTCAGAGGTCTGCCTGCCTCTGCCTCCCAAGTGCTGGGATCAAAGTTTTGTGCTATCACTGCCAGGCTTAGAAACATTTTTAATACAGGATTTGGAACTCAAGAAAAACACAGGCAGGAAAAACTGTGATACTTCTGTGGAATTCTAGATTTAAGTGAGCTCATTTAAAGAAAGAATGATACCCATATTTTCTTCCATTTCTTCTTAGTATCATTTCTTTTTTAATTTATTTATTTCTTTATTAATTAATTAAAGATTTCTGTCTCTTCCCCNCAACATACTCAGTGAAGTGATAGGACACTGAAATAATTTACAAAATAAGTAGACTTTTTATACATCAATCTCAAACATGCTGAGAAAGTGACCATGAACACACTCCTTTTTCTGTGACCTCTAACAAAATATCTAGGAAGAAACCTGGCCAAGGACATGAAGAATTTCAACAATCAAAACTTCAAATCTCAGTGTGTGGGTGCCCCCCTCGCGGTCCTGAGTTCCTTGCTCGTGCTCTCTCTCCTTCTGCTCCTGATTTGGACCTTGAGATTTCAGTCCGGTGCTCCAATGTGGGTCTCTGTCTCTGTCTCCTTTCATCGCCTGATGAAGGTTAATATTCAGGAGGATGCCTATAGGTTTTTCTTTGGGTTCTCCTTCTTATTTAGCTTCTCTAAGATCACGAATTATAGGCTCAATGCCCTTTATTTATGGCTAGAAACCAAATATAAGTGAGTACATCCCATGTTCCTCTTTTTGGGTCTGGCTTACCTCACTCAGGATGGGTTTTCTATTTCCATCCATTTGCCTGCAAACTTCAAGAAGTCCTTGTTTTTTACTGCTGAGTAGTACTCTAATATGTATATATTCCATACTTTCTTCATCCATTCTTCATTTGAAGGGCATCTAGGTTGTTTCCAGGTCCTGGCTATTACAAACAATGCTGCTATGAACATAGTAGATCATATACTTTTGTTGTATGATAAGGCCTTAGTATCATTTCTGGTGTGAGTCTTTTTTGTATAATTTCTGAAAAGTGCTTAATGGAACTTTTCCGGCATACTACTCAACCTTCTGATTTTAGCATGCATAACAAAAGCAAAGGTTTGGTTAAAAAAAAAAAAAGTCTTATAGACCGTGTATCATACATGATAACCTTTCTCCTGCAGATACCATGCCCAGGCACTTCCTCCTCAGGAGTCATATAGAGGAATAGAAACTTGTCTTGGTTTTCTGGTTTCCATAGTGCCTGCCCCTTCAAAATGGCCACAACAGTGATTTCATTAACACCATAAGCAAAAGATCTGCTAGAAGCCGGCAAGATGGAAGTTGTTGTCATAGCAAAGCCTTCCACTCCATCCTACGTGTTCTCCCGTACTTAGAACACTCGCTTCTACACAGTTGTTCTACAGTGGCCCCCAAATCAATACAACCTCATAAAAGAGGGATCTATAGGGCAGGGGAGAAAGCTCAGCAGGTCAGCTGCTTACTGTACACAGAAGAGCTCCAGTTTCGATCCCATGAACAAGCCAGGTACAGCAGTGTACAACTGTAATCTCACCACTAGGATGGCAACATGGGAGGGTCCCTGGCACTTGCTGGCTAACAAGACTAGCAGAATTGGTGAGTTCTAGGCTCCACAAAGTCTTGTCCCGAAAATTAGGGTGGGGAACAATTTTAAAAGACACCAGACATGGACATCTGCCCCCCTATGTATAGTGTATGCATGCATACACACAAACACACACCTAAAACAATGTCAAGGCATGACAGCACACACATGTAACACCAGCCCAAGTGGGATGGAGCCAGATGGATTCCTGGAGCTTGCAGACCAATGAGCCTATCCTACTTAATGAGACATTGGCCGGTAAGAGACCTTGTCACAGAAGAAAGACATACGGTGCGTGCCTGAAGAATAACACTTTTGTTTGATCTTTGCCCTCTACACACGTGTGCACACACCAAGAGGTTGCTATACATACATGTGGAAAGGCAGACTATGCCCATTATATTATGTTTTTAAACTGTACTGTTGGTTATGGAAAAGTACAACCAGCATATTTTGAGTGGAGAGACAGGAGAGTCTGTTTGACACAGGTCATTTTTGTTCATTTGAATTACGGGATGTCTATGGAAATCTGACTCTCTGCCAGGCTCTCTCACTCGCAGTGTTTCTGAGGTCCTTTTCTCTCTTAGGTATGATGGAATGTTCATTTTGTCGGATGGCTGACTTCAACAGAGAGATGGCTACATTTAGATTAGCCGCTTTGGAGGTGACAATGTAATGGATTTCATTCAAGTGGGAACAGTCCTTGCATGCCAGAGAATCCCATTATCTGAAAAAACTTTACTCAATTTCTCTTCTTTGGGTGAAATTACCTCCTTTGCTTAATTACAAATGCAGTGTTTCCCCCACAGGCAATATAACACCTACTTACCCTAAATACCTCAAAGTCAAAAACCCTTAAAGTGTTAAGCAAAATTGATTTGTTCAGACCAGATCGAAAACAACATTACAGCTTACTGGTTAATCAATGAAAATTCTGCTAATGCCATAAGTAACCGAACCTGCTTGTAAAAGAACATATATGCCCCCTATTTCACAAATCTACATTGTCTCTTGAATGACAGTTTGCTCTCACGAAGGGTGCTTTGTGATACCAGAAGATGATTTTCCCAGGGGGGTAAAAAAACATCTAATTGTGCTGGATATACTGTGTTCCAGGCAGGGCAGGAGATGTGTGCAAAATCATACAGAAACCTGGGTTTGTTTGTTGTAAATTTAAATCAATCCAGGCATGATACCATACACCCGTAATCCTAGCACTTGGGAGACAGAGACAAAAAGGCCATTATATGTTGAAGTCCAGCCTGGTCTACTCAGTGAGTTCAAGGCCGGTCAGGGCTACTGTGAAAGGCTGCCGAAAGAAAGAAAGAAAGAAAGAAAGAAAGAAAGAAAGGAAGGAAGGAAGGAAGGAAGGAAGGAAGGAAGGAAGGAAGGAAGGAAAGAAAGAGAGAAAGACAGGGCTGAAGAAACGCCTCAGCTGTTAAGAAGTTGCTGTTCTTTCAAGGGACCTGCATTTGGTTCCCAGCAACCACAGCTCACAAGCATCTGTAACACATTCCAGGGGATCCTATGCCCTCTTATGGCCTCCTTGGGCATCAGGCACAAACATGGCACACATATATGTGTCCAGGGGAAACACTATTACATTTAAATATATGTAAATTTTAAAAAACAGTTCAACTAGTGATTGTGTCAAACTTATACCCAGTCATACTAAAGTGTAGTGACCATAGGATAAGTCCCTACAACTCACTGAATCTCGATTTTTAACACGGTTCACATCTCCTACGGAGATGAAGGGTAGTTTTTCATAGGGAAAATGTTGCTTATGGCTAGTTTTCTTTGAATAAAAATGCAGTATCAAATACACAAAATATGACCAGTGTTAGATTGCAATATCAAAGATTCAACAAAGACCAATTAATTGTTAATGAAGTAATGTAGTAAACGTTTACTAGAATCAGTAAGAACTAGCACAGGCAGATTCGTTATTCATGCACACATTCCCTGAGGGTATCAAACCCCTGGGGGGGGTAGCCTGAAGAAACATATCAGCTGAAGCACGTTTGGATGAAAGTCTCAGTCTGAGTTCTTGGGCTTGCATTTTTAGGTCTCTGAGGAAGGATGCTCTGAGCTGTCTGTCAGCAAAGCATGTGAGCCCTTCTCCGTGTCCTACTGCTTATGTCCGTCCACGCTTTTCACTCCTAATTATTCTGTTGACCTTGAATCCCCTCAAAACAAAGTAGCCACTGGTTCCTTGAAGCTGTCCTTGACGACTGAGCGAGATCACACTTCTCCAAAGCTCCTAACTTGCTGAGTTGTTCACACAGATTTCCCTCTTCTTGTCTCTGCCATGGAGCTTTTGGGAAATGCTCTTGGAGACCCTGGAGATGAACAGCATCCAAGAGTATGTTTTCTGAGATCGGCTACAGCTTCAAAGAGAATGGATTAAAAGGTGAAAATAAGGTTTGGGTGTAAATTAAGCCTGGCCCAGGGAAGATAATCTTCAAAGCCACAAAAAAAAATGGTCTGGTGACGTGAACTTTAGTTGGGGAGTAATCTGATGGAAAAGTAGGATCCGTTTGCTTGGCACATACCTTCATCAAAAGGCCAACGGCTGTCAGAGAAGTCGTATTGACTTTTCCAGGAGAGCACCTGCGTATATGCTCTGACCTCTAGACAGCCAAACAAATCCGGCAGAGTACTAAAATAAAACCAGCCCTGTCTGTGAGTGCTGACAATATCTGTTGTGATGAAGCCAAGTGCAGGCCCAAGAGAGTGGAGGGAACTGAGAGCAGTGCTGGGAAATCCCAAAGCTGGCAACCTTGAAGAAAATGCCCATGGTCTCACAGCTGTGGGATGGGAGCCAAGATGTGGACAAAGCTGACTTAACTCCCTGTGTTCTGGGAAGAGACCAGTGAATTCCCCCAGCACAAAAACCTAACTTCAAAGTATGGTTTTTCAGTAGAGGGGATGGGGAAACTGGTCTGCTCACTGGTATCTGATTGCTCACATTTCTCTAGCTGTTAGTAGGGGTTAGAGGGATGGAGTACAGTTCTAAGGAGTGGCACTCGCTCGTCATATCACTTAAATAACATAAAGAAATCCCTATATTTTAAATATTTTTAAAGAGTCAAAATTTCACCCTCTTTTGCACAGAAGGAATTTTCAGTATTGAAAAAAGATAAAAATAGTTCAGTATTTTATGGAAATTAGAGCACCATACACATTGAAAATAGAAACCAGGCAAATGGTCCATGTCTTTAATCCCAATGTTGGAGAGACAGATGGGGTGGATCTCTGTGAGTTTGAAGCCAGCCTTCTCTACAGAATGAGTTCCAGAACAGCTCTCTCTCTCTCTCTCTCTCTCTCTCTCTCTCTCTCTCTCCTCTCTCTCCTCTCTCTCTCTCTCTCTCTCTCTCTCTCTCTCTCTCTCTCTCTCTCCTCTCTCTCTCTCTCTCTCTCTCTCTCTCTCTCTCTCTCTCTCTCTCTCTCTCTCCTCTCTCTTTCTCTTTCCAAATATCAGGCTGCTGTGCCCTCTGAACCCACTAACTCACTGTGCTCTGGTTCACAAATACCTTGTTTACATTCAGTGGCCAAGAGTGTTCTTTCCCTCTAGACCCTTCTTAAGTAATAATTTCTCTTGGGAGCTGGAAAGATGAAACAGCGATTGGAAAGCACTTGTTGCTCTTCCAGAGGACAGGAGTTCAATTCCCAGTACCTAAATGGTGGCTCATAACTACCTGTACCTCCAATTCCAGGGCTTCCATCTCCCTCTTCTGCCCGTTGTCGTCATTGCAAGCATGTGGTGCACATATCTACATACAGGTAAAACACACACACATAAGATAAATCTTTACAAAGAAAAAACCTTTCATTTTAAATCAGTCCAATTGTTTTTCCCTTTGGACCTATTTCAATCCCATCCAAAATAATAAATATTCATAAAATCGTAGCTGGTTATGTTTATTATGTAACTTCAAAGCATATTAAAAATGAATGCATATTTATTAAATGTCAAAAAAACTCTATATAATGCCCCATAAATACTGTTCCATAGGAAGGACTTAAAAGAGAAGCAAGTTCTGAGACTTGGGGATAAGAACAGAAGCCATGAGCCTGGGGTTGTAGCAAATGCTGTTTGGTTCCTTTCCAAGCTTTCTTACTCTGTCTACAAGGACAGCACTGCTTGCTAAGGTAAACTGCACGATTATTTGGAAAATCCTTTAGAGTAATTCAAGGCATCTCTGGAAGTGTGCAATCACAAGAAAAACTTGATTTGTGACTTTTTAAAAATCTCTGTCTTGGGCTGAATACTCATGTTTCCCAGAGGAAGGGGAGCTTCCGACATTCGGAAGTTCAGAAATGTTTAAAATGCCTGTTTAAAAGGGCAGTCTTTACACTTCTCACACAGAGCCCCAGCTGCGATGAAGCATGTTGATACAATTGGTGATACAAGTTTAATGATCAAGTTGAAGTAAAGGGCTAGTATAGGACTTGTAGACACGAGTATGCAGTACCCATAAACTGAGCTTTCTGAATGGGGAAATAAATGCTACATAAATCCCGAGGCCAGATGTCTAGAGCTCGCTTCGTGGGGAGCAGCTACTCCAGTTAAGGTTGATCACATTATCCCTGTCATCATCTTCCTTCATGGAGGCAAGATTCTTCTCAGGCATAGTGCACCTGTCATGGTGATGCCCAACACATCTGAAACACCAGCCCTCGCGCTCTGAAGTGGGAAAGACAGGAAGATATATGAGTGGCTGCAGTGGACACCCCCCATATCAACGGATCTGCTCCGTTTCGAGGCCATATGCCAGAGACTCCACACGGCTCTCGGCCTGGGAAGGGTCCAAACCTGATATAGGATGGGCTAAGCGCAGCTGTACGCAAGCCTAGAAGTTCCTGCGCACGCCATAATGTGGAGGCAGTAGAGGAAACACCCACAGCCCTGCCTCCTAAAGATAGTTTTGCTCCTTTTACATACTTATGGGGTGTAAAACACCAGGAGGGGCATTCCACCCTCAGCCCTCACCAACAGGATGCTCTGGAGGAGCACGAGAAGGGACTGACACCTCACCAAGCAGCACTCTGAAAAGATGCCCTTGCTGTCTGGGGCTATTATAAATAGAACGTGATGTAATACATGAGGTTACCTTTTCATATATTTTTAAAGCGTGTTACTTTGGGGCTGGGGAGCTGCCCTAGATAAATATGCTGGAAACCTCTGCAAGGCACTGCTTATTCAGCTTAATAACCCCTCCGTGGGTTCTGAATAATGCACGGGTGTGATTCATTATTTAGAAATCCGAGTTACTACAGTAATGAACTACATGCTACATTTACTGATGACTGCGGTACTGCAGAGGTTGCCAGGCTCGTGTGGCATCCAGTCTAACCGAATTTCCAAGCTAACGTGAAAATCAAAAGAGAAAGAATTCACTTTCAAAAGTCAGAGAAAACGCATTGCCAATCACTAGCGACCCTCCGTGACTTGTAGCTTAAAGGCAGGGATAGGTTAATTGACATGCCAGGACCCTCAGTGACACTTCCATTTCAAGTAAGTCTGTCTCCACCGTGTCTATAGAGAGTTCCCACCAGGTCTGAGGCTTGTAATGCCTGTCCAGGATAGTGTTACCCTAAGAAACCCTATACTATATATGTTTTAGAGCTAAATATTTCTTTTTCCCCATTGACCTTTGACCCCCCTCAGAATTACTGTCACCCTCTGCAAATGGCTTCACTAAGTAGAAAGTCAATCGGCTGTAAGTGGTGGTGAGGAAACGTCATGTGATTAATGTTGCAGTTTAGGCTGTTGTGATTAGTCACAGAAAAAAACAGTTAAACTTCCTCCTTGAAGAAACATGGGATGTTAAGGCAAATGGCCTGCCTGGAACCCGATGGGAAGAAAAAGTCGGGCAGTGTTAAAAGCTGCCTATTGATTTGAACCCCGACTGAAAGTCATGTGCCGATGTAAATGAAAATGTGTCAAGAGTTGATATCGATTTTCATTTTTAAATCAGACTATCTCTGGGGACCGACTGCTAGCCGTACTGCTGCTCTTGTCTATGAGGGAAATACGGCTCTTTTCCACAAGACTACACATGTCCAGGCATCAAAAATGTTCTCTTTAACGGAGGTGTGGTAGAATATCAGTCCACCGTCTCAGTCTCTGCTGGAAGAAAAGGGCCCAGGGTACCCATGCTTGGGAGAAACACGGGAGAAAACAAAGTTTCTGTACATGATGGAGGAGGATATGTGAGGATGGGTGCATGCGACCCTCCTGCAGATTAGCCTGTTGCCTCCGGCTCATAGTATATGTTTTCCTTAACATAAGAACTTCACTTCATGTCCTAAAATAAAAACTATTCTAGAAGAGCAAGTTTGTTTCTAGAGGTTGCTCTTCATGGATAACTACAATAAAGGACAAAAGGCAAAAGAGGTTAAGAACTGGGATGTGTTTTTTTTTCTCCATTTGCCTATAGAAAGAGCAGCCATGTTTTCTCTTCTTTTTATAGAACTTTTCCAAGCTGTGCTTTTCTTTATTCATAGATCATGACGCTCGCAAATACTGACTAACAATATAAGTAGGGGCCAGGAGTTGGTAATAATCATGGCGCTTCGGGTCAGATCTGTGGGGATTTTCACTGTGTGGGCAAGGCTGGGCAAGACGCTCTCTCCAATATCGGCAATTAGAATGGGAAATTAGTGTGGAGGAGGAGCGAGGTCGTCACCTGCCAATATGTGTGGATTATTTGTAATAACTACCTGGATTAGAGAAAAGCCTAATAAACTGATAAGGGACCTGGCTATCCACTCCCCCCGAGGAGCTTGGAAACCTAAACCCATTTTGTTTGATTCAGTGGCCTGAGGCACAGACTCACAAAGAAAACATCATTTCGCGAATATGCAATTCTTTATTACTCTTGATTAGCCAAGGATCTAGGCAATAGTCTCCATTTCACGATCTGTAAATTTTGCTCCTAGGTTTAATGGAACAGTGAGCTGAAACAGAACTTACGGAAGAAGGGTGCTGAGGTGAAATGATTCTAGACCAAACGTCCTGAAAGTGTAAGAGGAACTTTGAGAAGCAGGAAAAACAAATGATTTGGCACATGACCTAAGCAGATGTAACTTTTTGATTAGGCCTCCTCTCTCTCTCTCTCTCTCTCTCTCTCTCTCTCTCTCTCTCTCTCTCTCCCTCCCTCCCTCCCTCTCTCTCTCTTAAAAAATTTTATTTATTTATATTTTACATATAAGTGTTCTGCATATATACCTGCATGCCAGAAGAGGTGGTTGTGAGCCATCATGTGGTTGTTGAGAATTGAACTCGGGACTCAGAAAGAGCAGTCAGTGCTCATAACTGGTGAGCCATCTCTGAAGCACAGGCCCTCTCTCTGAAAATACCTGCAATTAACCTATAGTTCTTAAAACAGGTGGGGCTTGTGTGGCCTGGAGCTTAACTAACACATCGGGGTTTATCTTTAAGGGTGTTCTTAGGGCAAGTATGAGGAGTCATTCTGCAGCAAAAGGAACCAGGCCAGAACCAAGATCTTTTGCCTGTGATGAATTCTAGACCAACTCAGCATCTCTACCTCCTGTCATTCATTGGTCCGCTATCTTGGCTGTTGTTTGGTTTCAGATACATAGCTGTTACACAGCATGATGAGCTCTGTTATGATAGATTGTTGATTGTGGTCTACTGTGTTATCAGAAGTACATAACTCCATAACTGCTCATATGCATACATGCACATATTCTGTGAGTATATACTTATGTATATATGTACATGTATGCATATACATAAATACAAGATGAATTTGCTTTCCTGGAACACTAACTTCTGTAGTAATTCCTCATATTGAAACCACCAAAATAAATATCAATGGCATTAAATAATTATTCATTCCAGGATAAACTCAAATTAACTGAGAAAGAGCCGGGCGGTGGTGGCGCACGCCTTTAATCCCAGCACTCGGGAGGCAGAGGCAGGCGGATCTCTGTGAGTTCGAGGCCAGCCTGGCCTACAAGAGCTAGTTCCAGGACAGGAACCAAAAAGCTACGAAAAATCAAAAAAAAAATTAACTCAGAAAATACTGCTCAAGATAGAATAAGTACTTTTTCTTTTGTGTTTAAATTGGCATAGCTGTTTAATATGCCTATTCCTCAAGTAGTTCCTAGTTGCTTTTCTCACATGCTCAGTATACAAATATCATTTCAAAATATTCTGTACAGATGTGCCTGAGACAATAAATAAAAAGTATTTGACAGTATACACGAAGTCTGCAAGTGCATATAATACAGTGCATGTGATACAGTATACAGTATCAGTCACTGGTTGCACGTTAGTTCCTGCCTCCACACGTAATGCCCACCTTGGGTTTTCAGAGGATTTAGCTAGGTATCTCATCTCTTCATTTGGACTTAACGTTACCAAGCTGAAAGTTCCTGTTTGGCTAGGCAGTTTGCTTGTCTGTATTTTTTTTTTTTTTTCGAGAGAGAGAGGGTTTCTCCGTAGCTTTTTGGTTCTTGTCCTGGAACTAGCTCTTGTAGACCAGGCTGGCCTCGAACTCACAGAGATCCGCCTGCCTTTGCCTCCTGAGTGCTGGGATTAAAGGAGTGCGCCACCACCGCCCGGCAACTGCTTGTCTGTTTGACACAAGGATACTCAGATTTTATCTAGAGAACCATCACAAACAAAACCTCCTGCTTAAGCCAAAGATCATAACTCCATCCTATGGACTACTTTAACTATCTTAATGTGTTCTTCACATGACTGATAGAAAGTGAGTTGGAAAGCAGCTGCTGCTACTTAATTCCCAGCATTTCCTTCTAGGTGCACGTTCACGTCTTAAAGTGCTAGAGAAGGCAGCACACAGGCAAGTCGTGCACTGGTCTTTGTAAAACCAAAACAAAATAACAGAAGTGCAAATCCCCACCAACTACACCAACGCTAGGCGTCCCTGTAGTCCCATTGTGCAGAGCCAGAGATGGGACTCTTGGGGGAAGCTAGCTAGTTAGACCAATATTTACTCAGCAAGTACAGAGTAAAGTGAGAGAGCGTATCTTGGTAAATGAAATGATGAATAGTCAAGGAGGGTACCCAACATCCACCTCTGACCTCCACATGCATGGGCATGTATGTATATATGCATACACACAGGTACTCCTACATATGAGCATGCATACACTCATACACATATTCACATATATGAACACGCACACACACCATATTCACACATGTGAACATGAATACACCATACACATACATGCAAACGTGAGCACACACCCACTCACACATGTGAATGAATACACATGAACGCACACCATATGCACACTCTCTCTCATAGGTGTCAACAAGCAGACCATGCAGCTAAACATGGGAACATATACATATACAACATATACACATACTCACACATGTGAACATGAATACACACAGACATACCACATACACATATTCACACATGTGAACATACACCCATGCACTAGCACATATGAACATGCACACATACATGTGTGAACATTTACACACCATATAACCACACATATGCAAAAAAAGAATCATTCACCTGACCAGTTTGCCCCAGATCTTGCTTTTGTCCATTGTGAATAAAGTTAAACTTAATATTTAAATTGTTAATAATTTAACGACTCAAAAAAAGAATGTAACTAGATACTGTGATGAAGACGAGAAAATGAAAAATAATGAAGAAGAAAAAAAAAGCCAGGAAAAAATGTTTTCTCTTTCTCATCTCCCATATCTCCACCTTCAATGATCTTGATTTCCTCAATTTAAAAGGTTCACACTTCTCAGAGAACAAAAAAAATTACTCTAAATATAATTCTGTGGGCAATTTTTAAATATTTATGCAAGATCTTCTGATAAGAATAGAAACCAATAAATAGTGAATTATTCTTATGATTTGAAAATTGGTGGAAACAAACATAAAAACACATATCACAACATATAAAGGGAAAGACAATATTTCATGCCCGAGTAATGAGGAATACCATAGATGTGGCTAAACGTTTTAGGAGGAAAAGTTTTCAAGCCCTTTAGTTTCATTTCAGTTACTTAAAAATGAGTGAAGAATACTCTAATAGCAAATACATCCACACCAATTTCCACGGGTGTCTTCAACTGCTACGCTACCAGCTTTAAAAATTCATTCTATATGTTTATTAACTAACCTAGTCTCCAACTGCATATGTATCTCAATGTATGGATGTATAAATATTTCATACCAGTAAACAGTGTTCCAAATAATGACTCATTGATATGACAGAATTATTCCAGGGGGAAATTTTTTAATCGTTTTATTTTGTATTACTCAGGAAGAAAAGTAATCAACAGCAAGATGAAGATTTTTTTTTCCTTTTTTATTATGCCAAAGAGACTGGGTGCAGGGAAACACAGTGTGCCATTCCCTGTCAGGTGCATATTTACATTGTGTTGCTAAATTATTTAGCATCAATGCATTTTAACTCTAGCAAACCTTAAAATAATAAAGTTCCATTTTCAGGCTTTATGTGAGCGTGCAAATGTGATGTGAATACGGACCAAGCTATCCGTTACAGAGTCGTCTTGGTTATTATTTTGTGGTCCCGCTCTGTTGGTCAGGCCTTCCAACAATTGTGGGATAGGAGGGAGCCCCCTAGTGGCGCCTGCATTCCTAGTAAATTTCCAAATTCGGTGGATTCTTTCTGTGCTAACTAGGTAGACCAGTTTTGATGTCTAAACATACTCCGATGGCTTTTTCTCGAGTTTGCCAGCCCAAGATGACTTCCTTTAAAGCTCACACTTACAAGATTATGACAACAAAATGCAACCGTAATATCTACAACCGGACAAAGGTTCCGATGCTGTAATATCTACAACAGGACAAAGGTTCCGATGCTATAATATCTACAACCGGACAAAGGTTCCGATGCTAAAGACTTCATTGTCCCTTTCCATCTTGCAGTGTTCCGTCATCTCAGAAGCCATGTGGAAATTTGCAACTTAATATATGTGGGACTTGGGTAAAGGAGAAGTAAGAGAAAACAAGAGCCAAGCCTGGGTTAGCATTTAGTTCAGGCAGGAAGTGAATAGCAAGTTATAAAAGTACATCTGCAATAAGGTGAGGTAATTTCTGAGCCACCAGTTCCAGGCACAGCAGCAGAATTAACTGAGCAAAGACCCATGCATTTCCCTGCCTCTGCTCAGCACCACATTTCATCCCGCACTCCTTAGTTATCTGTCCCTGTTAACAAAACTACTGCTTCTCTTCCTCCCCCTAAGTGGGTTCATGTGAGCCTCTAACGGCCTTCAACCTGGAAGAAAGGTATGGGTTGTGAGGTCTGCATTTCACTTCTTTGGAGGGGATGAAGCGTGGAAAAGAAGAAATGGCTAACAGGTTTGCAGAGCACATAGATGCTACGTGCTCATCCTAAGAGGCACTCAGAAGTCCAGAATGCATAGATGTCAGCATGACAGCTCTTCTCCCCGTTTACAGAGCCAACAAAAGAGGGAACCAAACTGATCGTCTATTCCACATAAGAAACCTCCACACACGTTAGAGCTAAAAGAAGATCAATAAATCCTAGACACGGTCTAGGTGGGTTTCCTGCTTCGGGGTCTCACAGAAGTAGCAGCCGGGCATTAGCCAGGGCTCAGTTCTCATCAAAGCAATGGTGAAGATATCCTTCTGTGTTCGTGTGGTTGTTGACAGCATTGAGATTCCCACAGATAAGGGTCCATTTAAACTCACAAAGCCAGAAACAAACAAACAAACAAACATATACAATATATACGGACAATATATACAATGCCATAAAATGACTAGTGATACTCCATCACCTTTACCACATTGTGTTGGCCAGGCACAGTCATAGGTCATTCCCATTCTCAATGGATATGGATTATACAAAAAAGGACCATCACTCTAACTAACTATTCATTGTTCTTTTCCTGTTTGTAGACTATAATATTTATAAGAGAAGAAACCACCAACCTCCATTAAAGTGAAATTCCTTTACACTTGAATATGGACTATCATCGCATATTTAAGATTCTCACAACACAAATGTATGTCCTAGATATCTCTGCCATTCACGAAAGGAGTGAAAAAAAAAACTCCATTCTTTTTTATACTTAATACCCATTCAGAAAGGGTTCTATTGATACAGAATTTCATACACCTCAGAGAAATCTCAGCTCATAGTTTTAAAACTAAAAAGAAGAAAATGCAAAAATAGTTAACCCCACACCACACTAGCCACATGTGCTGCTCCTGATTGTTTCTTCCCACCCCGTGAAGTCTGACTTGCTGAGAACATTGAGTGGAATGCTCCATCATCTGGGTCCTTCCTGCACACCTACAAAGAAACTAAGGTCTTTTTTAACATTAGAGGCAATGCTAGAATTGTACACCATTCGTTTTCTTTATAATTAATGATTCCAATGTTTTCTTTACAACACTTTTCTCCTCATCTCTTTTGCTCCATGCCTACATCTCTCCACTAGCTGTTACCTAAGTGGCCAATGGTATGTCTGGTCTGGATAAATCAACACCAGTACCCTACATGTCCTTACTCTCATTCCTCCTGTCTCTGCCACTGCTGCTTAGGACCTACTTTTCCTTCAATATAAATGTCTTCTGTATGAGATTTTTACTCATTCATTTGTGCTTGGAATCCATTTCCTACATTGTCATCTATATCATCAAGTTTTTCTTTGCTAAAGATCTATTGTCTAATGTAATTTGTAAACAGAGACTGCACATTGCTTTCCTGGCTGCCAAGATTTGAATAAGCACATAGAAACTGTATTACTTACAAGACTGTTTGGCTGATGGCTCAGACATATTTCTAGCTAGCTCTTACAACTTAAATGAACCCATTTCTATTAATCTGTGTATAGCCACAACACTGTGGTTTTCTGGTAAGGTTCTAGTGTCTTTCTCCTTTGGCAGCTACATGAATCTACAAACTCCACCTTCTTTCTCCCTTCATTCAGTTTGGTTTTCCCACCTAGCTCTATTCTGCCCTGACATAGCCCAAAGAAGATTCTTTATTAACCAATGATAGTAAAACATATTCACAGCATACAGAGGAAAATCCCACATCATCTTCCTTTTCTGTCTAAATAAAAAAGAATATTTTAGCTTTGACATAGTAAAATTGCTTATCTTTGTAAGTCTAAAGTTTCATATCTAATTTCTCTTTTATCATAACTAATAAAACTATAACTATCCTTCTTCAACTCCATCAAAGACCCCAAAGGGGTATGATATTACCTAAATTAACAGGAAGTACATTGTAAGCAACTTTCAAAACTCTAGAATTGAGAGAGACCTCTTGTGAAGTAGCAGGACATACTGCCACAATACTATTGTTTACTGGTAAGGTTTCAAGCGTGTTTCTCTTCGGCAGTTACATGGCATCTCCTGACTCTGCCTTCTTTCCCTCTTCATTCATTTTAGTTTCCCTGCCTAACTCTATTCTGCCCTGCCATAGGCCAGAGAAGATTTTTTTATTAATCAATGGTAATAAGACATATTCACAGTATACAGAGGGGAATCCTACATCAGTAATTGTTTTCTTAACTATTACTTCCATTTTCGTTTGTTTCCTTTTGAAATGAAATCTCACCCTGAAGCTCTACCTGGCCTGTAAAAAAAGTTGTCCTTGAACTCAGTGTCAATCAATTCTACCCAAACCTTTAGACTGCCAAAACTGCATTCTCTCCATCTCACTCTGTATCTCTCTCTTCTCTCCCCCCCTCCCCCGTGTGTGTGTGTGTGTGTGTGTGTGTGTGTGTGTGTGTGTGTATGATTCTGTATAGCATATTCATGGGGCGAGGAGGATGTGAATTCTGTTGTATGTATGTATGAAGCTCAGAGGTTGACACTGGGTATTTTGCTCAGAAACATTCTTCCTTATTTTGTGAGTCATAGCCTCTCACTGAAATTGGAACTTACTACTTTGTCTAAACTGGATAGTCAGAGAACCTTCGGAATCTGCATGTTTATTCTTCATCTTGCAGCACTGAGATTTTAGAGGTCAGCCACCACATATGCCATCTTCATATCCTCCAATTTCCATTCTTTACCACAAGCCAAGCCATCTTATTTTCTCCCACATAATCATCTTTTATATAAGGCAAGCTAATCTTTATTTTCTTAGCTTGGCTCAGCAAGTATCCCCAGCTTGGATTGCCTGTGTCCCTTCTGTCATGGGTGGTTTAAGTTACAAGGTATGGGTAGAGTAGGATGAGGGGGCTAAGGCAAACGTAAATGGAATTAAGGGAGCACAGCAAAGATCAAGAAACATATGATAGATCTATAGCTATATGCAAAGGAGCAGGCAAGACAGAGCCAGAAATCTGGAGGAAGTAAGGAGAAAATGAGCAAGGATGTTATAACATCCCAGAAGTCAGAATTGACACTAGGGAAGGTTAGCTTAGACAGATAGAAAGGCACCATATGAGAGGTAAAGCAAAAAACCCATGAACACAAGATCCTTGAGGGCAAAAAAGAACTAATATACCATGTGGGGATGCTCTCATCTCTGTGAGAGGAGCAAGGTTGACAGGAGCAAGTATACCAAGTGGATGCAGCTTCTTGCCTGAGAACAAGGGTTTTTTGTTTAAGCGTCAGAATGTATTTGGAGGGTAACAGCACTTGATGCTGGTCAGATTAGAGTTCAAATTTGATTCCACGTTGTGTTTCCTATGAGACATTAGACTCATTGGTAATCTTGTCCAGGCCTTAGCTTTCTCAAAAGTGGATAGTCACAGCAATTTCATGAGGTTATAAAAAACAAAACATCATTAGTATATATGAAATGTCAGGAAGGTGGTAAGAATATAACATATATATTGATTTTTTGAGATTTTATTTTTTCAGCTGTCAAAACCAAAATGGCTACCAAATTATGACTTTTATTATATAACCACCACATTCCTATAGCACAACCATTCATGAGGTCTGCATAACTGCCTCCAAACTCCTGGGATTCCCCAAATCTGTTTCATTCATCATGCATTTAACACCAAATGAGTAGGCATGCTACATTTCAGTTTATTTATTTTAGTTCCCCATATGATGGCATGAACTCCTTAAGGAGAGCTTTCCTAGGGTTGAGCTCATTGTAAAGACTCAGCTGGTACTGACAATTACAAAGCCTTTCGTGCTCTGTTCATTCATTCAACAAACATATATGAAGAATTTACTGGAGATGCACTGAAGTTGCACTGGAGATGTAACAGTGAGGAAAAGAAACTAGGCTTCCTGGAGGCAGGCACAAATTATTTCACTAAAGTAGGAATATTCTAAAATGAGAATGCCTTTAAGAGATTTTCTAGTGCGGTTCTTCAATTTTATGAAGGTATGATTAGAATCCAAGAATGGTGTGTTTTTCTTTCCTCTCCACTGACCAATTTGTGGCCTGTTGAAATGGTACAATCTTCAAAACAATGTAAGAAGAGTAGTCTAGGATATTTTCAGCTGGAAATGATGATGAGCTCTTCAGTGTAAGAGGGAGAAGTGCGTTACAGCAGGAAAAGCAAGTCACTGCGGAAGACTCGAAAGGCACTGTGGGCTTTCCTTGCTGGAAAGGGACAAGATGGCAGCTCCCTCTGAGGGTTATTCCAGACTGGTGCCTACTACATGAGGAAGGACACATCTGTGGGTGAAGATACATTTATTTCAATTGACTCGGTGGCTCGAATCGAACCGTTGGTTCAACATCCTTCAATACTGATCCACTAACTCATTTCGAGATTAACATGCCATGGTGGAGATTAACCCTCCAGTTCAGTGGACTGAAGAGACATGACTTATTAATCCTACAAGGAAACCTTAATTCGTCATGGGAGCACTGTTTATTTCATTGTTAAATATGGCCTAGTCCCCCAAAGAATTGAAAAATAAATAGGAACGAAAATAGAAAGTGGTGTTCTCATTAGGCACCCTGAAACGAAGCATTATTCTTTTTCTACAAGGGAAGTATTTATCACTTTATTTTCCCTAAATAGCTAAGTATTAGCATTTGTAATATAAGTTTGTATAAACATTCCTGAAATAGGCACAAGGCTAGTGGGGAAGCAGGAGCCTGATTCAGCAGGGCACTGCAGAGGCAACAACTGTGTTCCTGAAATTAATTAGCTAGGCGACTTCATTATTATTTACTTGACATGCATTTAATAAATCGTTATGAACTCACTTTTTGCAGCAGGGATTTCCTGAACAGTGTCTGGTTATCTTGGAATTTTCTCGTTTTCCTTTTTCTTATTTTCAATCTGTTCAGCCGATACAAAAGGGAACAGGAAAGGGAGGGGCAGCACAGCTCAACAGGGGACTGGAAACGCGTACTAAAGCTGCCTAAAACTGAACGATAAAGTTCAGCATTCCCACAGCTAACATGCCCATTGGCATATGTGCTCTTGATGTTTCATGCTCATCAGTGAATTAAGGGCCAATGTAGAGAAACGGGAAGAGTGAGATAACCTTAATGACATTAGCTCCTGACTTCATGGCAAGTCCTCTGTTAAGCTACAGCTGGGAAAATACTGTGATTTGATTTTTAATTGGTACCAACTAAACTAATAGCCCAGACCATCAGAGTATGCCAGTTACATCTAAACAGCAACAAGCAAATGGCCTCCTCATCCAGATGAAAACTGTGGGAGATGCTCACACTTCTGTGTGGGCGACCACCACTAAAACTATTGATTTCAATTTTGCCTGACTTATTTGTTCTGTTTAAATTCACAGGAGGCATTCTTTCCACCTTTTCACCTCATTCATTGCTCTTTTAAGTAAATAAAGAAAAGAAAGTAAGAAAAAGATAGAAAGTAAGAGAAATCTTTGAAACCTTAGTGTACCTCCCATTTCAAAATCATTAAGTCTCCTAATGTTTGGCAGAGGAGGAAGTCTACACGTTCTGGGTTTCCAAACAGTGTCCATCTAACCAGCATTGGCTTGTCTCCCAGTCTCCTCTCGTTTCTTCTTTTTAAAGTACTGCTGAAGGTCATTAAGACAGTATGCTAGCAGAAAGATGGAATCAACTGTGTTAAGAGCAACACAGAAGTCCCTCAACAGTATGTTCATGCCTGTGTGGGGGCATGTGAGCGACTTTTCCTCCACTGGCGTCCTGTGAATTCATCGAGAGTTACCCAACATCCAGAACAATTTAGCAATCATTCTGGTTATCGTTATTTCTGATAAAATTAGTACAAGTTCTTTTTCTTTCCATATACACTAAACTTCAAAAGCAGTGTTTTAAATAAATATCCTGAAGGATAAGGAATTAGCTGGGTACTAATTCCTTTAACCCATGACTTCCCTCTGTGCAGGGCCCAATGGTCATTCCCACTTCCTCAGCTATGATGAATGTGTGCTCTTACTCAGTATTAAAATGGGGGCTGCTGGGTTGTGCTGGCCAGTTTTTTATCAGCTTGACAGAAGTACTGGTCATCTGAAGGGAGGGAACTTCCAGCTGAGAAAATGCCTTTATACCATCTGACTGAGCTACATTTACGTGATGGATTGATGTGGGAGGGACTGGTCCAGTGTGGGTGGTTCTAGCCCTCAGCAGGTGGTCCTGTGATATGTAAATAAACAAATTCATCCAGTCAGGAGGAACAAGCCAGTAAGCAGCATTCCTCCCTGGTCTCTGCATCCCTTTTGGACTCTAGGTTCTTGCCTCCCAGTTCTTGCCCTGTTGTAATTCCCTCACTCTGACTTCCCTCAGCCATGAACTGTGCTGTGGAACCATAAGCTGAAATACACCATTTCCTCCCAGCTAGATATTGGTCATGGTGTTTTACCACAGCAACAGCAACCCGAACTAGACAGGGTTTAGCTGTCATAATGCTTAGGGATAATACAGAGAAAACTACAACTCCCACACTCTTCAGCGGAGTTTTCCTCCTCACTTCAAGATGTTAGATCAGTGCACATTAGTTTCTCTGAGTGTTTGTTTCCACGTTTCAAAGTAGGGGCGCTAATTAAAACTAGATTTACTTTGAGAATTCAATGATGCATTGTGCGCAGAGTGCACTTAAAATACCATGCAATAAATTAATTTGTGAAAGGGGCCAGGACATGCAGGAAAGGGGAAATCAATAAAAACCCTTCACTGCTATTAGGAAGATTACTGAGTGCACATTGGGCTCGGTGCTGCAGAGAGGAGGGCAGTGAGGGAAGTGGCAACCATGTTGGAGAGACTGGGCAGGAAGGTACCGTATCACTCCTGAAACCCGTGTGTGCCTCTATCCCACATGTGCCTCGATACCAGCACTAAAACAGTTCTGTTAAAGGCGACTTTAATGATTGATTGAAATGCAATTTTAAATATTACCAGTTGCTCCCCAACCTTCTTTCCCTTTCAGGTCACTAGAATGAAAATGATGCTACTTGATGGATCAAAGTGTAATCTAGTTTGAGTTCACTAATAAGTTACTTTACGTTGTCCACATATGCACTCATTCATTCAGCCGATGGTCATTAGTCTCTATGCACCCGTTCTCAGTGAGCACAGAGCACAGAGTAGAGATGCCCACCTCTCAAGCATGTGAGCATCTACTGCCTGTGGTCAAGAGATGGAGGCACGAGCATCAGAAGAACTTCAAGGTCATCCTCAGCTACGTAGTAAATTCAAGGCCAGCTTGGACTACCAAAAACTCTGTCTCAAAATTAAAACATTCAAGCTTATGAAAATGAAAAGAAAAATGAAGCTGGAAGGGAAATTAGGACAAAACTAATGGTACAAGGACATTGACAGTTAGCTACATACATAGGGTGTCCACTATGGTAGAGAGACCTGGAGCATCATATGGCAGTGTGGTCCTCTGTGAGCCCATGGGTCAGCACTGTGGGTTGGGCTTGTGAAAAGACACAGAGGGGCCAGTTGTTGAGAGAGGAACAATGAAGACAGTGACTTGCAGATTATAACTGAGAGTGCTGGCTTGTCAGATATGATGATCTGCATGCTCACTGAAAGGTATTTGACATTTCAGTGAATTGACCTTTGCCTGCCA
Organism: Alexandromys fortis; assembly: GCF_014885135.2. Classification (NCBI taxonomy): domain Eukaryota; kingdom Metazoa; phylum Chordata; class Mammalia; order Rodentia; family Cricetidae; genus Alexandromys; species Alexandromys fortis. The sequence continues at coordinate 3,266,992 of NW_026067910.1, read as the reverse complement.
ATAGCTCGCTCAATTGCATTATCTTCTCTGCTCAGAGATTAAGCAGAAGAGCTGCTGCTGTTGTGGGTACAGTTTATCTCCTGACCATGAGCTTCTGCTTTATTCTCCACACTTGGTATTCTGTGAAAAAGACTCAAGAAAAAAAATCACTTTTGTTTTCTCTTTAAAGCTACAGATGACTAACAAACAGGTCTGTGTTCATGATCTATTGCTGGAAAGAAAAATGGCCACAACCATATCAGTTTAATATAACCTTCATCTAGCCGTTTATCATCATTCTGTGGGTGGGGAGGTCCAGCAGGCTCAGGTGGATGCTGAGCTGGGACCCTCCTAAGATTGGAGTCCAGTTTTAGGTTCACTGGAGACACCAAAGTAAAGTATCCTTCCAGGCTCTTAACATAATGAATGCTATCCAGTTCCTTGTGGTTAAAGAATGAGATCCCGGTTCTCTTGCTGGCAGATAACTGGGCAGACGTTACTCTCAGCACCTTGAGGTGGCAGCTCTCCATGCCTCTGCCTCATTGGACTGGAAGCAGTATGTCTAACCTTAGCTTCTTGGCTCTAACCATGTCTGCCACAGGCTAGAGAAAGTAAAAATAGCTCTGATTGCTCTCGCCTGACCCGAATAATCTCCCTGTCCTTTTTTATTTTTANTTTATTTGGTTTTTCAAGGCAGGGTTTCTCTGTAGCTTCGGAGCCTGTCCTGGAACTAGCTCTTGTAGACCAGGCTGGCCTCAAATTCACAGAGATCCGCCTGCCTCTGCTTCCCAAGTGCTGGAATTAAAGACGTGTGCCACCACCGCCTGGCTTGATCTCCTTGTCTTAAAGTCAATTGATCTGTAACCCCAGTTGCATTCTTCAAAATCCTTTTGCCTTGCCCAGTGTAGTGGCAAACAACTTAATCTCAGCCCTCAAGGGGACAGAGGTAGCCAGATCTCTGTAGGTTCCAGGCCAGACCAGCAAGACCAAGGCTACATACTGAGAACCTCCCTCAAATGTGTCACGCACACACACACACACACACACACAAATGCATGCACCCCTCTTGCTATATAATGTATCATGTAGACATAGTAACAGCCAGGGCAAAGGTGGCAGGGGACATACAGAATACTGCATTCCCTGGGGAGCCCTTTACTATCGTGGCAGGGTAGGTTTCAAATGGCTAGAGCCATTTTATTCTTCCTTGTCAATTAAAAGAAGCAGTTGCCACTCTATGAAGTGAAACAAAGGGGCCAGCGAGACAGCTCATGTTAGAGGTCCTTGGCGGCAAGCCTGACCACCTGCGCTCAATCTCCATGACCACAGGTGGAGGTAGGGGACAGACCCCCGTCATTTGACGTCTGTATCAACAATCCCCCAACACACACATAAAGTAAATGTAATTAAAAGATTGAAATGGAGTAAAGATGTCTAGAGAGAGATGACGCAGCAATTGAGATTGAGTACTGTTCTTGAAGAGGACCTGAGCTCAGTTCCTCATGTCCACATCCGGTGGATCACAGCTAAATTCCAGCGTGTTCAAAGCCTCAGTCCTTGGCCTCTGTGGAAACGGGAGCTGGTGCACATACCCACTCAGAGGTACATATAACACATAATCAAAATAATAAGAATAAATGTTCTAGAAGGGGGCAGATTCTGGAGAGATGCCTCAGCAGCCAAGAGTGAGTACTGCTCTTGCAAATGACCCAACTTCGGTTCCCAGCATCTCAGTCAGCTCACAACTGCCTGTGGCTCTAACTCCTAGGTCTTCAGTGCCCTCTTCTTGTCTCCCACATGGTCCCAGATAACCATGGTCTCCAATAACTGACAGAAAATTTCTCTAAGTGAGGCACACTGAAGCTACCAAACCAGACCACTCCATGGGTAGAAAGACAGTTTATTGGGGGACTGTTTTAAAGAGAACTGCACCAGACAGAAAAGGGCCTTGTCAGTTTTTTCCCAGAAGGTAGAGGCCAGAAGTGGCCTGGGAACTTTGAAAAGCTGTAGGCTGTTCTGGCTTATCAGGAACTACAGGCCTTTTACCAGAGGTATTTGACTGTTGGGGGCAGGTCAGGGAAGCAGTGTTTTCCCCTACAAACAGAAACCCACCTCAGGAGATTCCTGAGGAAAGTTCAGTTTAGGTTTCTGTTTACCAGAAACCAGTCCTTTTTACCTGAGAAGAATCTAGCCTGGTTTGGGCCAGTTTCTTCTTAGAACATAGTTCAACTGCACTGCCTTTGGTGGGTGTTGGGGTGAGGGTGGCAGAAGTGGGTAGGGGAGTGGCGCTTTGTGGCCTAACAATTGGTATCTGCTTTAGAAGACCTAAAGTTGAACCCTGGGTTCAAGGAATGCCAACAAAACAGTTCAGTTCATAGAATAAGAATCCGGATGAATCGCAAACCAACAAGGTCACAGTGTGTGAAGTAAGAGACCACAAAACAGGCAAACAGAAGCCCAGACCCCAGAGTTTTTAAATACAGGATTGGGGCACAGGACACGGAAGAGCTGTTTCTTAAATCGGGCCTGCTTCTACTAGCTGAAGCCCTTGTCTCCAGGATGACACAAGCCTTGTTTAAAATGCCTGTCTGAGACAGCTGGATGCCTCCAAAGGAGTTTCTGACTGACAATCGGCCCCTGAGCCCCGACTTGGAGTGGATATTTCAGAACATTTGCAATGCTGGGTCCTCTCTCTGCTCATTTAAGACACAAATCTTCCGCCACTCACAAGAGTCTCCTCAAGTACCTGGAGCTGTCGCAAATGTGAACCTCGGGAAGGGATCTCTAGTCTCTTTCCTTCCCTCCTCCCTCTCTCTCCTTACTTGAGAGCCTAGGCAAGGACCTAATTTCTATGGATTTCTTCTCCAATTTGCAAATCTACTTTCCATCTTAAATATACAAGAAGCTTGTTTATCTTAGGATAAATGATAATTAATAAAGTCAGACAGACAAATCACTTCAAACACTCTTTCTCACTTTCTGTAGCTTTCCACTCCCCAACTGCTGGAACACCAGCCTGGCTGACACCACACGTTCCTAGTTTTCTCTTGGTAACACCCAGTCACCTCTCCACAACTGGAGTCCTGAAACCCCTCTGCCGTGGGTGGGTAGTAAAAAAATCTTCACCGCCTTTGGCTGTAATCCCACTTTGTGCTTGACATTCAGTGAGAGCTTGCCTCCTGGGCACTGTCTCTGCGAACCCCTCCTTGCATTCCAGGTTCCTTGCTAGTTTAACACGTTTTCACTGAATACGAGCCATCTTAACAGCCAATCTGTGCTGAAGTAACACAGAAAGACTAATTTTCCAAGGAGAAAGCCTTGTCAGTTCTTTCTTCTTTGAAACTACTCTTTTCATCTCACTGGTACTCTTTCAACAGCTAACCGACCCTTCGGGAATTAGATCAGCTACGAAAGATGACCCAATGGTCTACAGATTTAGAGGGAGGGTAAGGAGATTTAGGGAAAGGTGTTGCGGGAGGTCCTTCCGCCCCTCCAACCAATAGCTGCTGAGATACCAGCCCATTGGGGCGTGGTCTCTCTCCCTTTAAAAAAGTTGTTACTTCTCTCCTCTGAAGCTCCTGCTCCATTCCAGGGAAGGAAGGTCTCACCAAACCTCATTCAAAGTTTTTTTTTTTTTTTTTTGGTTTTTCAAAACAGGGTTTCTCTGTGGCTTTGGAGCCTGTCCTGGAACTAGCTCTGTAGACCAGGCTGGTCTCAAACTCACAGAGATCCGCCTGCCTCTGCCTCCCGAGTGCTGGGATTAAAGGCGTGCGCCACCATCATGAGGTTTGGTGAGACCTTTCTTCCCTGAAATGGAGCAGGAGCTTCAGAGGAGAGAAGTAACAACTTTTTTAAAGGGAGAGAGACCACGCCCCAATGGGCTGTATCTCAGCAGCTATTGGTTGGAGGGGCGGAAGGACCTCCCGCAACAGAAAGGGTTCTGCATTTGTTTGTTGGACAAGAGCCAGAGGGTTCAGTTGGAAGTTTATGGCAGAAGGAACATGAAAGGGCTTTGATACGAGGCAGAATCATGGTAGCAAGAGTGGGTCACTGGTGCTTAAGCCTGGGAGCCAGAGACAGGGATGGATGGACAGCCAAGGGGTCCAGGGTCTCTCCTGGAGAGATGGCAGTGTCTGAGCTGACTATGGTGAGCTCCACGTCCACGTGTATACTAAAACCTGCACAACCACTCCTTGGATGCATGCATTCCCAGTGGACTATACCCCCAATAAACCTGATAATAGTAAAAATGAAAACATCACAGTGAGGGGTAGTATTAGTAACTATGAAACATCTAAATGATTATTGGCTAAAATAATATCTAATATAAAAAAGCTTACAAAGTTAGTCCAAAATAAAAGTCTGACAAAATCGTATTAGTTGGGAGGGGAAATTGGTGCTCTGATCTCACAGCTCTCATTCTAAGGAATTAATTATCCAATTAACTAGTTTATTTCTTTCACTACTCTCAGTAAGTGCATTTATAATCCTTCTCATTCTATGAGGATATCTTTCTGAAAGAAACTGCTGATTGAGAGAGAGAGAGAGAGAGAGAGAGAGAGAGAGAGAGAGAGAGAGAGAGGAAGAAGAAGAAGCATTTGATAATTCAAAATTAGTTTGCACATCTTTCATCTTTTATAAGCCCTATATATTAATAAAATTTATTTTAGTATTCTCTCAAAATTTATATTATCCCAGCATCAAATTTTCACTAATAGGGGTCTGAGTCCTAGAATTAAAGATGGAGACCTGATATTCACAGAAAAATGATTTCTCGTTCCATCATAGACACTAGTGGGAAAGTAGCCAGGTTCTTTGTATGCTTGTCCAGGTGTGAGTCATGTGACACGAATGTACACTCGATCCAGCCTGGGCTGCTTCATCGAGACAATGAAGAACACCAGGTCTTGTGCTCATCAGCTCTTTGATGTGAAAGTCCAGTAAAATGCAGTTTTAGAAGTGACACAAACATCCATTGCCTATGCCAGTGAACCCCTGAGATTGAGAGTGGTGGGGATTCCAGACCAAGATGGAATCCAGTTCCCTACTTCCTACTAAATGAGACTCCTGCACAGGTGACTGATTCCCTTTAAACTTGGTCATTACAAATGCAGCGTGAGTATTCTGCTGCAGACGGAGCCCGCAGACGACTCGGGATAATTCAATGATGGGAGGTGATATAAATAATGGATGCGCGTTATCAGACGCTGAATGGAATTGAGAACCATTTGAAAAGTCAGAAGAGGCTCAGACCTGCTCCCCACAGCACAGGACTAACACACATTCTGTGTTATGCTGGAAGTCTTTTCCTCAAACCCTTCGTGGCTAACTAAAGAAAGAGCCAAAAGTCTTCTTGGCTATTTGATAGAGCAACCATGAGCATCCTCACCAAGGCATGTTCTGCTTCAGTCATCAACTGTCGCCACCCACAGGGGCCTGCACATGGCCTTGAAGCCAAACATGGCCTCCCAGGCCTGCTCTGATGCTCCCAAACAAGCATTTCTTCTCGTTGCTGCCCTCTTATTTGATTATCTCAATAGAATAAAAGCAAATCCTTTATGACAGTCTTTCCTAACTGCCCTCAGTTAATTTCCTCAGAATGTGCTTCCAGTGGGCTCCTGACATCAGGGTAAATTGAAAGCTAATCAGCAGATCTTTCTCAAGTGTCTGTATCTTTTCAGAGTGTCCCGGTCTTAGGAGCAGACGATTATTTTCTGTGGTAATAGGCAGTGTGATGTGGTGGAGCCAACTCTAACGAGGCTACTTCTGCTTAAAACCGGGGGATAATAAGATATTAAAAATTGAAAATGACCCCAGGCATGAATTCCACCCCTCACTTTGCAGTGTATTCCTGTCTCATTACGGGAGCAGGCAGTGCAAGCTAAAGGGATAAAAACTCTTGGAATAAGGACTTTCAGGCCAAGAAAGGATTGCTGAATGTGTCCCTCTTTTCCACATACTGTGTTTCTTAAATGAAAAATCTGGAAGGCTAAAGGAGTGATGGGACTTACTCGAAATCACACAGGAGGAAGATGATGCAGTTTGAGGTTTCTGGATAATTTTTTTTTTCCCTTGAAGGAAACAGCAGTCTCAGAGATAGCTTTCTCTGGTTTCTTGTTTATCTGATAGATACTTCCCTCTTCTTTTATAGTAATTTCCCTAATAATTTGTGCCAAAAAAACTCTGTGTGTTGCATGTGCATGTAAGGTGTGTAGATATGTGTGTGTGGTATGTGTTTGTGTATATACTAATCTCATTGGCACATAGTCTACTGTAAAGAGTGTGTGTGTGCGTGTATGTGTATACTAACCTCGTTGGCACATAGTCTGCTATAAAGGATGTATCTGTGTAGTTGTATGTGTGTCTGTGTGTGCATGTATGTGTGTGTGTGCGTGCATGTTTGCATGTGTGTTTGTAACCTCATTTACACATAGTCTACTATAAAGAGTGCATATAGGAAACTTAACTACTTCTGTCCCTATGGGCAGATTCCAACACCATTCCCAAGGAAGCAGTGAGTCGCTGGGAGGACGACAGAACTAAGATGGGGAAACACTGGGGAGTGGGATTCCAGCTGTGTAAGAGGAAAAAGATGGTTGTGAACCTGTGTGATAGAGTTACAACAGTGTGTGCTATTTAAAGTCACACGTGAGAAAAAGAAGGAAGCATCGCTGTGAAAAAGCTGAAGCCCAGAGGCTGGGGGCGGGAGCATGATGGACATGAGCAGCTGTGGGTCTTGGGGCAAACTGAAAACACGGATGTCCTTTTTCCAGAATAGATTAGTAACTTCAAGACAATGCCCACAAACCATTAAGTCAAATGTGCCACCCTTTGCACACTTGAGAATCCATGTGCACGCCCAAGTCACAACCCATATCTGCCAATTGGCATAACCTTGTCTCACCAGCATCATCTTCATTTCACAAGAAGCCTTGGAGAGTCAGATGAGGGAAGAGCAGTCATTGTGGGAAGTAATTTGATCATAGCTGCTTGGGTAAGACGCAATGCCTCTCCAAAGTGAAGGTGCAGCTGCAGGCCAGAGGCTGATATACAAATTCAGCAGGCCCTAACTCATGAATATTTCAATTTAAGAAATATTAGCCTGCTCTATTATAAACAGCAAATGCATCATTTTGCATGCAAACTAACTGTAGATTATAGTTTTATTAATTACAGATATTATAATGCATTTAGCTATACGTTATTTGGCTATCAATGTTATTTTAAAACCATTTTTCTTCATCATTTGCTTTTTAAGCTCTTTAGAAAACATACCCAGTGGAAAGGTAGAGGAAAATGGAAGGAGGCAGAGAAAGACAGCAACAACAGATCACAGTGACAGAAGGGAAGGATCACACGAGGCTTAGAAATGAAAGTGGGTCCATGGGAAAAGTCAGGAAAATGGGGACATGGGTGAAGAGAGGAGAGAGGGGGCACAGCCCAGCCTCATTTCACACAAGTGGTATCACATCACCCTTCATGCTTGGAAATTAGGTCTTCAAAAAAAAATCTAAGTAATGAAAGACAGGAGTAGCAGTGATGCCGGTAAATACTCAGGCTGGTCTCAGTGAGGGTGGATGGTTTAGAGTGTCTACAGTCTCTGTGGCGACAGTCATCCCTTCAATGCTACTTTTGAGCTAACAACACTAATGCACTAATTTGGAATTTGAAGTGGTGAAAATGAATTTCCTGCATGGGAGACCAGAAAGAGACGGACAGCATTCCCGCCATACGGAGCAACTTGTTTAACCTCAAAAGTTACCGAGATAATCCGGTAACAATACTTACTGCCTTCGACAATTTATTTAATTTTAAATATATGCAGCCTAGGCTGGACTTTAATTACCAATCCTCCTGCCTCTGTCTCATGAGAGCTAGGGTCACAGTTGTAGGCCACCTCACCAGGCTATAATCTAATTTTTAATAGTGACTTTAAGGGGCAGGAAATAGGACTATGTCAGTAAAGTGTTTACCACAGAAGCATGAGGAACCAAATTTGATCTCTAGCACCAAGTAAAAAAGCCAGATTGAGCGAAAACACACCTGTAATCTCAGCACCAAGGAGGCAGACACAGCACAACGACTGGGGCTTTCTGACTCGCTAGTCTAGCTCTATCGGTGAGTTCCAGGTTTAGGGAGAAAACCGGTCCAAGAAAAATAAGGAGTAGCCAAGACACCCCATGTTAGTATCTGACCTGCGCGTATACAGACATGCACACAGTTACACACATAGACACACAAAGACACAGAAAGACATGCAGACACACACACAGACAGAGACACACATATAGACACACACACAAAGGCACACAGAGACATAAACACTCACACACACACACACTGAGAGACTCAGACACACACACACAAATAGTCAGACACACACACACAGAGCAACTGGCTTGTGATAGGAGCTATTGTCGCTTGTCAGCAGATGGGTGTTACCCAACCTCCACCACTCACGTTAGAATAACAAGTGGCTTCCTCGGCTGTCTTTCTTTAAAGAAATTTAAAGGAGGGGGAGTGAAGTATATTTGACAAGAACTCTTGTGGGAATATTTTCTCTGCCTCCCTTCTGTCAGTCTGGCTTCCTTCTTTTTGTTTATTTTTTTTTATTTTTTGGTCTGTTTGTTTTGGTTACCCAGCTCATCAAACTTCACAGATTGAATTTAGGGAAAGGTGGGGCTACATCGGTTTCTACTGGTAGGATCTGTAAAATTTGCAGCTTTTCCTGAAAGACAGGAGTGGGGCTGTGGGAAGCCTAAGGCTGACAGCTTACAGTTGGTACACTAGGCAGTTTGGACTTCGGACAGGACCACTTCAGCTCCCAGACCTCTGAGACACAAATGCCACTGCCTTCCCTCTCTGCCAGGTCTGGCGCTCATCATATGGGGCCTTCTGATGCTGCAGGGCTGAGTCTGCTACAAACTTTCAAATGGATCAGTAAAAGCAAAATGTGTTTACACAGCAATAAGAGGGACAAAAAAAGTATATAGCAAAATGTTAACAACAGCTGAATCCAGACAAAGGATAGTTAAGTACCCAGGTTTTCTCAAAAAGCTAGGAAAATGAGATCACTTTCAGACGCATAACTCTTGATGAGCCTGCAAGCACCCTGCAAAGATAAAGTGTTTCAATTCAGTTAAAGAGAGGTGGTGTCCAGGTGTCACAGCTTTCAGGATATTAAAGGCCATCCCATCTGACTGATTTGATTATTCAGCAATTGTTTGCAGAGCATCTGCCACCCTAAGCGCTGGTGATAATTCAATAACGAAAACACACACTCTTAATCTGGAAACTGACATTATGGGAGGACACGCAAGTCAGCCATTTTGGGTTAAGTAGAATTCTGTGGTGGCGGCTGGCCATCGTGGCACACGGAAAGAAAATCTCAGCCTTCCCTGATAACCAGAAAGACTCCGAAAGAACTAAGATGAGAACATGAGGCCTAGAGGAGACAGAGGGAGCATCAGCCTGGCGGTGAAGACCTGTGTACTACTCACAGAGCTCTGTTTAGGGGCTGTAAGAACCTCAAAAAAAATTGGGGACCACTCCCAATTCAAGAATGACAATCCATTCTCTGTGCTGAAGCTATTAAGTATAGATGGGGAGGGGGGACAGTGAGGTGGAAAGGGGTAAAGGACCCTGTAAACCCACCTCACTGATAGGGACCCATTAAAGAATATTAAGCCTGGAGGCAACGAGATCAGATTTCCATTGACAAAGATCCATCTGGCATCGGAGTGGAAAATAAATTGAAGCAGAGGCAAAACTAATAGTAGGAGGCCACTCAGGAGGCCATAATGGTTAGCATGAGCGAGACAGCGACCTGGATCGCAGCAGTGACAAATGACAGTGCCCTACAGATGGAACCAAGGGCGCTGAGCGAAAAACCAAGGCTGATGAACTTCTGGGCTTCTTCTAGGATGAACTGGCGGGCAGATGGGGAGCTGTGGACTACGGTACTCAGGGGAAGGGCTGGGGGGGCCAGCGGGACACAGTGGTAATGTAAAGGTACTAAGCAGATTTCATCAGGGTCTCCTGAAAGCCAGCACACGATAACCTGAGTAGGTGACAGATGGCAGTCAAGACCAATATTTTCATCATTAACTATAAAATCTTTCATAGGGACGAGGCAGAAGGCAGTTGAGGGCCTCACGTTCTGGTGAGTCTGCATTCCGCGTGGTGTGATGAAAGAGGAGCTGCCTAACAGCTCTGAAGTGCTTTCGGCCATTGATTGGACCGCCATAACTCACCAGCCTTCCTCCTCCTTAATTTGCTTGCTATCCCTCACCAACGTTCCTCCTCCTTTAAGAGGGCTGGAACCACACAATTGTTTCCCTTTCCAGTTCTCTTTTCCATAGAAACTTTTTCTCCTCTGCTTTTTCTACCTCTTCAAGATTCAAGGACAAGTTATATTATTTGTCTGCCCTGGTCCACCAGTGAATAAGCTTTCCTAGATTCTCTCAAGAGAGCGTCTGGGGGTTTAAGTGGTGCAATAGTCTAGGAGCCCCACCCTTTGGGGGGTCACAAAGCTCTGAATTTGAGTCCTCCCTCTGCATGTGCTAGCACATGCCCCTGGGTAAGTAATCTGTGTCTCTCTCTGTTCCTCATTATCCATCCAAAAAATAAAATAAAACAGCTTGTACTTTACAAGTCTGTTGCATTACGACAGAAAATAAATGTGAAGAGAACAGAGCCTGGTAGCCATAGACACGCATCTTGTCTGCCTCTGAAGGCTGTTTCCTGGGATGACAGAGCTAGTACTCAAAAGAGGGCTGTGATTTCGCAGGAGCCATTCTGCCGTAGAAGTTCAGCTGTTTTAATGAACTCTGTTGTTATCATTCCCATTATTGTTGTTACTGCTACCAGGGGCTTGCAGGACCCGTGTCTGCAAGCCCCTGAGCAACACTTGAGCATATCTGTATCATTATTATTTCTGAATCCCTTCATATCTTGGTTGGAGCTTGGGAATTATTTCTTTCTTTGCTGACTGCTGTTTTAGTGAAACAGCCAGATGTCTCTGCAGCTTGTTGTTTCTGGCCACGTACTCTCTTGTAGATACTGACTGTGTTCGGCTCGTACACTATGTCTGTGGAAGTTTTCCTGGTGGAAGAAACAGAAACTGTGTTGTTCTTGAAACACAAAATGAGATACTGAGAGAGAAAAAATAAGAGACAAGTAAGGACTTAAATATCACTCTAGGCCCATAAAAATATGTTACAAACATTTAAAATCATTATAAACTACCTGTTTCCAATATAACAGGGTTTTAGCCAGCATTCTCTAGAGGAACAACACAGATAGAATGAAAGCAGATTAGAAAAGGAACATATTAGATTGGCTTGCCCAATACAGATTGGGTATCCCAGCCAGTGGCTGTCTGCACACTAGAGAGGCTGAGAACCTTTAGCCCTTAAGGCAGGGAAGATGTGTAGGGTACCAGGAGCTGCTTAGCCATGAGGCTAGATGCCTCAGATTCTCAGTCTGGTACTGATGGTCTAGAGGAGTCCTGGAGAGACTTCTGTCAAAATGGGAAGGCTGAAGGAGCTGGTTTCCAATGTTAGCGAAGGTAGCAAAAGCAGTAGCGGTGTAGATGCATTCACCATCAGGAGTGAAGGCAGGCAGGCAAAAACAGCACTGCATCTCCCTCAGACCCCTTTCTGTCTGGATTGCTGGCAAAAGGTGCTGCCATCTGTCAAGGGGAAATCTTCCTTCCCCAGCTATCAACCCTTCCAGGAAATGGCCTCAACCATCACCCAGAGTCTTGCCTTAGTTAAAATCAGATCCACTCAAGTTGACAACCAAAACCAATTATCACAGCTGCTCTGGTAAACTATGACTGAAATAGCATCAGCTCTCCATCTGCCCATAAAGATCAAGTCTATACCATTTTGTTGTATTCTCAGACTAAGAGGGACAACTCCTAGTGTTTGAGACCCCAACTTTTAAAGGCTCTTAAACACTTCTTGATACTATAGAAAAACAAAATGGGCATCCTGACTCTCAGTCAATATCTTACATTTTCTTCAGAAAAAATTTATTCTAGGACTTCTCTCACATCATCCCTGTCACTGTCTATAAAATAGAAGAAAATGTCACTGTCTTTCTCCTAAAGACTGTCACTGGGACATACTGGCGAGACCTCTCCATCCCTCAAAAGTTCCCGGAGGGTTTAGCTCATCAAGACAAGCCTTGGCTGTATGTACATGAGCACATGTCCATGCCCACCATCTTACATGAACAGAAACTCCAGTGTTGGTATTTGAATATTTAATAGGCGATCCCATTAAAAGTTATTTATGCTTAAAATGACCCTATGTTTTCCACAATCCAATTATACTACTTATGAGAACTACATCTATTCTATCATTTTCCTTTTCAAAATGCAAGAACTAATTAATTTGCCTCCTCGAGATATTAATTAAGGTTCAGTTCTGTAACGTGCTATGATACTTTCAAAGTTCTCTCCCGGGGTCCATGTCACGCTAATCCAATGAGACAGGCACTATTGTCTTCACTCTACAGGTGAGGAAAACAAATTTCAGAAGGTTCCCATGATAAAACTAAACTAGAACAGGCTCCTGGCACTGAGACTGTGGTGTCTGCTGTGTGTCACTGGCAGCTCCCATGGCAGCTGAGATCTCACATGCAGACACCCTCCCCACCGCAGCAGACCTGAAGGTGCTTGAATGGGGTGATGGGCCAGATAGAGCGTAAGAGGAATCCGTCTGAGGACTATGCCAGCTCTTCAAACAGGAAGCTAGAGCAAATCCTAGCAGACACATTTAAGGCATCTTGCACACAGGGAACCTGAACTGCATGTATATTGGACGTACCAGCACATCCCACAGAGAAAAACCTACATGAGAACATGTGGGCTTGTCCAGAGGTCAGAGTCTATAGTTGAGGTGCTTGGGGGTCACGGTGAGATTGAAAGATTCTCAGGGGTCATAGAAAAAATAACCTCAGAGTTCGTCAGGCTTAACAGTCCAAGGCAATACAGGCTTGAACAAACATTTCTACAGGAAATTGGTAAAGGTTCTAGTCCCTGAGTCCTGGACCTCAGCAGCCTTTATGTTCCCTCCCTTTTTCTTCTTATCCTCACTTGCCATTCTTAAGCAGCGTCCAACCAAAAGGTCACTTCAGAACTTTGCTTACCCACACGAGCAAACACTTTCCAAGCTCTATTCCCAGGCCTAGATATGCCCCTTTGGCCCTCTAATTTTCAGTACAATGGACCAGATCCATTCCTACCAGCTGGCGGGAAGTGCGGTGGGATGTTTACTCCTTGATGAACCCTCCTGAAAAGAATCAGTGGGACCTGGAAATGCTAAGAGACATAGGAAAGACGTTCTCTGCCAGTGAGGACACTAACAGGAGCATCAAAGCTAAAAGGGATGGAGAGCAGAAAGGAGATAGCCAAGCGGGCACAGAGGCGAGTGTAGGCAACTCATGGAAGGGAAAGATGCTGGCCATCACACTAAGCCTTGGAAGAAAGGCCTGGCCTACTGGACTTGATCCAGTAAACAGCTCCCAAACAGGTCAGGGACAAAACAGCTTATATTAGGAAGATTAACTAGGCTCTACAGTCCCATAGAATAAGAGTATAGAGAACATACCTATGTGTTATTTAAACACACACACACATAGGCATGGGAGGATGGCCGAGTGCCTGGACAGAAGAAGGCATGAAGAAATTCTCCGGCTAGGGTGGTCAGACATACATGGTAGTGGAAAGCAACATTCAATGAAGTGGTTTTCTCACCTGCAATTGCAAACGCAGGCTTAGAGCAGAACCATCAGCCTTGCACCTCTAAGAGGGAGAACCTGTGATTCCTAAAGTGTCTCTGCCAAGCTCCTAGAGAGATTCTTTGGCCTAGACAGCAAAACAAACTGAATAAGGCTCAAATCCTTTCAGTTAGCTTTCCCATACTTATAAATTCCATCAGGTTTTAGAGCAGTGAATCAGTGTGTGGTTCTAGTGCTCGGAGGAAGCTGGACCACGGGCAGGAGCCTCCCCTGGAGAATTCTTCATGGAGGATGCAGAATGAACCCTGAATTTTAGCGCTTAGGTGGCGAGGCATTGAAGACAGACAGGTGGAGTGAGGAGCTGCGACAGTAGATAAAGCACTGTGCCACACTTTTGAGCAGGATGGTGTGGGCACCCTGGATAAATACCTCTGAGAGCCAAACTGTTTCTTAGGCCTGTTCGCTTGGTCCTCTGCGGAAAGCTGTCGACTCCCACTGAAGCTCTGAGAATTTTCCCCTCAGCTCACCCTGTTTGTCTGTGAACACGCGCGCATGTAATTCATTCACACTAAAGCGGAAAGGATGTGTAATCCTTTAGTCAGGAAAGCCCATAAGCCTTTGAGGAGCCTCGCTACTTAGAGAACTCCCTTCCTTCTCCCTGCAGCAGCACAGCACAGGGCATTCATTCCTTTTCTGTTGCTGTAATAAAAGTCAGGCGCCCAAAAGCAACTTAGCGGAAAGGGGGTTTTACTTTGGCTTACGGTTTCAGAGGGATAGAGAGCATCAAGGTGGGGGAAACCACGGCAACACGGGAAGTGGGGCCAGACCATAAAAATCTCAAGGCCAGGTGACATATTTCCTCCGGTAAGGCTCCACCCCCTAACTGTTTCATAATCCTCCCAAACAGCGCCACCAGCTGAGGACCAAGCACTCGATGCTGGCGCCTGTGGGGGTCATTACCCATTCAAGCCACAGCATGTGGAGGGGTCACAAGCCGCCACATCTGTGGCTAAGGAAAGAAAGGTCCGGGGATTCTACGCTGGACCTGGTTCTTGCCTTGCTGTGTGTATCCTGCAACAGTATTTGCATTTAAGCCTGGGGTTTCCTGAAATAGCATCTCGACCGTGTGCTTACCAGAGTAGACTTCAGTAAACCCCTTTTACATTCTTTTCTATACTGCTGCCCCACCTGCTTTCACTTATCATGAGAGCCAAGCATTTCCTGCCCCAGCTCTCAGGCATAGTGGTTCTTCTGCCCCCTGTTACCCCACCTTGCCTCCTGCCTCCTTAGTATCTATCCTCCCCAGTGTGTTACCCAACACTCCCTCCTCCAGGGAGACCAGAAACTCCCTGCGACTTCTTTTCTCCTATAATTTTCCTTTGTGACGTTTCATATAATTTGTAAGTATCTTTTAATCCCATATAGGTTTGTTGACTTACCATCTGACTTTCACACTGGAGTGTAGATCCCAAGTGGGCAAGGACTGTGTCTGTCTAATTGTTCGTGATTCTCTGTAGCACCCAGCACAGAGCCGAGCACATGAGCAAGCTCCTTTATCTGTTCCTATGACCTCTCTATGGATGACTTCCTACAGTTTCCCTAGCAAATAAAAACTGAAGTTTTATGGAGCCCACGGTGTCTTTTACCAACATATATCCACACATTGAGACATGGGTTGTGTTCTCTGGTTGTTCCATGACTTTCTAATCACGTGGCCAGTTGCCCAAAGGCTGAAACTCTTTTGGAACATTTTTGAAATCTCTGTGTACCTACTCTAATAGTGGAGAATGCTATTGGCGCTCAGCAGTTTCTTGATAAATGAGTCTAGGTCATCCTGACAAGCCAGCATTCCCCTTTTGCACGGCAGGAATCTCCACATAACACACGTGGAGATACCTTTGCAGTGAGATCTTTTCCAGCCAGCGCTCCATTTCTGTCTTCTCAGATTACTATTTTCAGTTTCAATAAGAACCAAACAATCTCATCTTGAAAGGAGATTGGATTTATTTTCAATAAGAAGTCTGAATTTGGAGCTTATATTTTTTTTCTCCAGAATATAATAACGGCACAAGTAAAGCCTTACACTACACTTCTCATGTACGAGAGAACAAAGCTTCCAGATAAACTTTCTAGTGAGGTAAAAGTAAGTCTGATAAAACCCAACCTGTTCAGTTTCCCTGGGAGCCTGGAGAGGCCACACAGTAGGACCACTAGTCAAAATGTGTTTCCAGATTCCTGGACTGGGAGGAGACATGAAGGCCAGCAGAAAACTCCTTGGAGACTTCAAGCATAGGCAGGCTGGATACTCACCTCTGCTAACCTCAGGAAACTGTCACTTTTGAATCAGACCCTTTTGTTCCATTCACCAGCGAAGCAGAGCAAAAAGGTCTAAGACAAGGATGCTACCGTTAAGTCCCAAGTGACCATTTACTAAACGGGAATTTCAGCATTCATTCCCTTATTTTAACTGCAGTTTTCCAGTTTGTTGCCTTACTGATAAAGCCTCGGGTTGTTCATTTTCTCAGTATTCTGTCTGTCTGTCTAGATATGAATGCAAGTATGTATGTATGTTTGAATTTTTATGTGCTTAAGAAATTTTTGAAGACAGAACAAATTCTGTGTAATCCCCACAGAATTGATAGTTGATCTTACAGAACAGGCTAGGTTTTAAAAACAGAAAGAAAGAAAGGTAAGTTTTGTGAAAATCAGCTACACCATGAAACCTGCCGATGTTGGTGTGCTATCTCTTTGTTGCTTAATCGCTGGTCTCCATTTTGACAACCGCTGACATGCACCTTCTCTCTGCTTTCAGGCTGTGGCAGTCCTGAAGGTTGATGGAGGGCCATGCTCTTCAAACAGCAGGTGTGGCTGAGACAGAAGCTCCTGGTGCTGGGAAGCCTTGCTGTTGGGAGCCTGCTGTATCTAGTTGCCAGAGTTGGGAGCTTGGATAGGTAGGTGGTTAAATACATGCTTTCTACTCATGCAACCTTCTGTATCTCCTGATGTGAGCTTCCTTGGGCTATAACTTTGAGTTAATCCATTTTTTTTTTGTCCCTCAAGACTTCCAAGAAAAAACACTTTTCTGTGCTGTTGATTTTGATTCATTAAGACCTTAAAGGTACAAGTTCCACACAGCTCAAACCAAGATGCTTCATTCAAATTAATCTGTATTCTGGGAGCACTAACACTCATGCTTAGAGAAGTCATAAAGATAGGCACATAACAAATAAATAAATGATACCATCACTGACTAGAACCCAGTATGGCCTGTGTGTGCCTGGTGCTGACCGTCAGCCATGACGGCACAGTGGTGATCGGACTATGTCTCTTCATTTTGAAATTTATGAGTGGACAATTATGTATGCACCAGTAAAGAAGCTCATCAAGCTTGCAGTCCCCTGCCCTGGAAGGATGGCTACGGGCATGGATTTTTTAACTATGTTAATTAACTCTGGCGTTCGGGTACCCAACAAGGATGCTGTCACACAGAATGATTTCCCAGAAGGCATTGGAAAATCCATAGAGAGGAAATTACAGCGTTAGGGGTTGGCTCTTAATAGGCAAACTGTTGAGAGGTGCCGGGCCTGCTGGAGTCCCCACCATGACAGTTGTGTGTCCCTGAGATGTTCCTTAAGGGTTCTACAGCCAGGGTGACAGGGAAATATTGAGAGCTTAGTTTCTGAAATAAAGAAGCTGCTATCCTCCCCTCCCCCTTTGAATTAATTCTTGTAGTGAAAGACTGGATTCTTTGTCCCATTCGGTTCCCAAAATCAACAAAAAAACACATCCACATTTTTAAATGGAAACAGTTCTGTTTTCTTCTCAATATCCTGTCGTTCCAGTGTTGTGAAGCAATACAACAATGGTCCTTACTTTCCTTCAGCCAGTGTCCAGCTTAACTGATAAGCATTAACCCCCTTTTGATGCTTTCCCATCAAAAATTCCTTCTACTTTGTAATTGTGGCAGATCTAACTGCGAGCTTATCACTCGGTGCTGGCATTCCAGTGTTTATTCTTGACGTGCCATTTAATAGTGAAAAGCCTTGAGACAACAACATCTGACCTATGTCTATAACAGAACTTCAATATGAAGTCTTCCCAACATCATTAGTTGCCGATCATTGACATTTTATTGAGTAATTGGTGTTATAGCTATGAACACATTTATCAATCGGCTAGTAGTGGTTTTCCTCTCAACTCTTTAGTGGGATGGCTTGTGTAAGAAATTCCATCATCTGGTGGCCTTTCCCACAGTACATTGCTTAAGATTTTAAATACATTTTGTCTGAAAATGTCACGTGCTTCTTCAGGCTTTACCCTTATTAGTAACTGGAGACTGCTTTCTGGGAAAAAGCCTGAGTTACTTCCCTTGTGTCTCTTCCAGTATTAAATTCTGCTTTGGGTCTGGCAGCCTTAGAACTGCTCTTCAAGAAGCAGGGGAGTGAGATATTTTCTCCTATCTTTACCTGTTCTTTTTACTGGGGGCTTCCATAAAGCAACTGTCTTTATAGGGTTTGATCTTCCAGGGTAGGAAGCAGAAAGAAGAGGCAAGTTCAGAAAGAAGGCGGCCCTTTCCAGATAGAAGGAGTTCCAGTCCTGCTTAGTTACTCCTGGAGATGTCCTTGTCAACATTTTCACCCAGGGTTGAACAAGAGAATTAAATCTTACAGAATAATATTTGAGAGATGATTGCTTCAGTGTTCACAGAAACATTACTAGCATCATTCTACATACCTAGGAGACATGTCTGTCAGTGAATATCTCAGAGAAATAGTGCCAGCTTTATAGATAGAGCCCAAGAAGGACAAAAAGGCTAATTTATACTATCCTCAAAGGTGCTACAATAAAAAAACACTTTTAACCATGTATCTGTTGACAACTTTGTAGCATTCAATTAGAACCCTAGAATAACAATTCCAATGAATTTATAAATTCACATTTTCCTAAAACATCAACTGTTGTCCTGGTTCGTTTGATTTTTTTTTTCAATGATACAAGATTAACTCAATTGGGAAAAGGGGCTCTCTACTGAGAAAATAGCTCCATCAGATTGGCCTGTAAACAAGCCTGTAGTGTAGTTTTTGATTGATGTGGAGGGCCCAGTACATTATGGACAGTGCCACCCTTGAGCAGTTCATCCTAAGAAAAGCAGACTAAACAAGCCAGTAAGTTGCTTTCCTCCAGGGCTTTTGCCTTAGTTTCTGCCACCATGTTCCTGTCTTGGGTTCCCACCCTGATTTCCTTCCATGATGGACTGTGGTATGGGAATGAAAGCTGAAATAAATCCTTTCCTCCCTAAGACTGGCCTTGGCCATAGGTATTTTATCACAGTGAAAGGAACCCTAGCCAAATCAGTGATGAGCCCTCTTTTCACAATGGATTTCCATTGCTTGTTTTCAACTTTCTGAAATGAATGTGAGTTGTTTCAAGAATCATAGAATAAATATTAGAAAAAACTAACACATTTTTATTTTTCTTAAAGATTATGATATAGGCCTAGATAAACAGAGCAAACACAACACCATTCCCCTAAGTTACACACAATTGGTTTAACATGGCTTAAAGATGCAATGGGACCTCTTGGGAAAGCAAGAGACAGCTTCATTGCCATAGAGAAGGAGAGAGACTCCAAGTTACTGCAGTCATTAGAAAACTTCATCTAGAAGAAATAATTTAATAGCCATTTTGATTAGTATTATCCCCTTTGACCAATAAGCCTAAAATGACTTCCTAAATCAACCTAGTTGACTTTTAATTAGAGTGAATTTCAACTTATCATCAGATTATATATAAAAGTACACACAATTTTCTAACCATATGTAGAGGTCATGCTAAAGTAGTCATTTTGTTCTATTGTTATTGTGGCTATTACTACATTTTTCTCAGAAAAATATAGAGTTGTTTATCATTCCTGGTTCTATCCATTGCATTCCTTATCTTATAAACTCTAGTTCCTGAATTAAATTGCTTGGGATGAAAATTTGGGATTTCTGGACCCATCAAAGTCTTTCTTTCAGATTTCTGGTTGCAGGAGTGGTGGATCATACACAGAACAGTGATGCTTGGGATTGTTTGTACAATCATCAAGATGGATGCAGAAACTTGACCTTTTTAGATAGACATGGGAAGAGAGTCAGAAGTAGAGCCCTCCTCTGCCTATCCCCAAGGATGAGGGGCAGAAATTCTCACAGAATGAAAGACTGGAGTTCTGCACAATGGTGATGCAAAAAGCCAATCACAGGGATCGGAGCCCCCTCTCCAACTGTATCTCAAGGATGCTAAGGGGCCATGTGAATGGCGCTAGGCTGCCAAAGGAGAAGAACAAAAGAAAGAAACAATTCCACACGACGCCTGAAATAAATGGCCCCCCTCTTTGCCCTTCAGCGTCTTAGCTGAAGATTATAATCTTCTGCCTTCCCAATTTCTGAATGATTTTTAACTGGTGAGCTGTTAAAAAGCTATTAGTATGGCTGGTGTCACTTGTCTATCTTGTACTGTGAGCATAAGTACACGCCGTAGTCAATTAAGTGCTTGGTGAATAAAATTTTTAAGGAGCACTAATAAAAAAATCCCATCAATTATGTGTGCTCCACTGAACACAGAGTTGCTTAACATAAAATTTCCTAAACATATGTTCATAATGGATCGCAGCAGCCTGGGACCCAGTGGCTTTATTTATGCATGTAGAATCTCAGTCTGGGCACAGATGCAGAACAATGAGAAGTTAAGTGGGAATCAGTTTCTAACAGTATCTCTCTTTGGCTTGCAGGCTCCAGCCCATTTGCCCTGTTGAAAACCGATTGGGTGGCGCCCACAGTCAGGCTGAGTTCCCACTGCGGGCCATGCAGTTTAAGAGAGGTCTTCTGCATGAGTTCCGCAAGGGCAACTCTTCCAAGGAGCAGGTTCGCCTCCATGACCTGGTCCAGCAGCTCCCCAAAGCCATCATCATTGGGGTACGGAAAGGGGGCACTAGGGCCCTGCTAGAGATGTTGAACCTCCATCCTGCCGTGGTCAAAGCTTCTCAAGAGATCCACTTCTTTGACAACGATGAGAACTATGCCAAGGGCATTGAGTGGTACAGGAAAAAAATGCCTTTTTCCTACCCTCAGCAAATCACAATTGAAAAGAGCCCGGCCTATTTCATCACAGAAGAGGTTCCGGAAAGGATTTACAAAATGAACTCATCCATCAAGCTGTTGATCATTGTCAGGGAGCCGACCACACGAGCGATTTCTGATTACACTCAGGTGCTAGAGGGGAAAGAGAGGAAGAACAAAACCTACTATAAGTTCGAGAAGCTAGCCATAGACCCTAATACCTGCGAGGTGAACACGAAATATAAGGCGGTTAGGACCAGCATCTACACGAAACATCTGGAGCGCTGGCTGAAGTACTTTCCGATTGAACAGTTCCACGTCGTGGATGGAGACCGTCTCATCACCGAGCCTCTGCCGGAACTGCAGCTCGTGGAGAAGTTCTTGAACCTTCCTCCGAGGATAAGTCAGTACAATTTATATTTCAACGCTACCAGAGGGTTTTACTGTTTGCGATTTAACATTATCTTTAATAAGTGCCTGGCGGGCAGCAAGGGGCGCATCCATCCAGAGGTAGACCCCTCCGTTGTTACCAAATTGCGCAAGTTCTTTCATCCCTTTAATCAAAAATTTTACCAGATCACCGGGAGGACATTGAACTGGCCCTAGAACAATCCATCACACAACACCGTGTGTTGTCCCCTGGAGATATGTGGCGTCTCCTCTAGATTAAAATACGCACTTTCCCATACTCAGCTACCCAGTTCCTTTCTCCATGAATACTTGTACATATGCGGTGTGTGACCAAATGCAAGATCAATTCTTTTTCTACTGAAAATTTACAAAAGAGTGAACACTAAATTGCTGCCTGCAGAGCTGCACCTTTGAAGCTATTTACAAAAGAAGAGTAGAGGTGGTGGGACTGGGGGAAAGTGACTTCAGATGATCTCGAGTTAGTCTTCCTTGGATTCAGAACTTGTCACCCGCCATTTTCATAGATTTAAGCCAAAAGATGAATGTGTGAAAATGTACCAATGGCTACGAAGCATCAGGAAGTAGAGGATTCAGTTTTCTGGGTTTTTCGGGTTTTGTTTTGTTTTCTTGGTTTTTGTTTCTTGTTTGGTTGTCCTACAGTGAAGCTGGCTCTTTAACACAGATACCGGATTGGTGCCATAAAAACAAGAATATGCTTTTTTTTTGTTATTTAAAAGAATGTCTTATCTCATAAAATTGACGTTGTTCCAAAGTTCCTGTGGTGATTTTGCACTATTGTTTCCTTGTATGGACCATGGTGTCATTTGTAGCATGTCAATCGCGTGCTGGAGAGTCAAGTCCTTTTCCTTCCGTGTCTATGTCAACACAGAGAAATGTCCTGTACATACTGTAAATGTTGTAAATATCAGTTTCACACTAAGTAATTCTATTTTGTAAACTGAATATGGCTATTTAATTTATTGTGAAAATTAAATTTATTGTGGTATTTAAAAATGGAATGGATTAAAATTACACTATGTGCAACTTTTCTTAAAAACTCCTTTTACTGTGTGCGCCCCCTCTCTCTCTGTTTCTCTTTTTCTCTTTTTCTTTGTGTGTGTGTGTGTGTGTGAGAGAGAGAGAGAGAGAGAGAGAGAGAGAGAGAGAGAGAGAGAGGGCTGCGCATGCATGGTGTGCCCTCTGCTGGCCTCCAGCGCAGAAGCTGTGTCCTTAAGAGGGACCATGAAGTCATTAACTTTGCCCCTAGATTTCCAATCCCCTGTGAAAGTGTACTTAAAAATAGAGGTTGCAAACACTTTAAAAATATCTCAGTCTTCTGGAAATCAAGGAAGAAGAGCCACCTTAGAGAACTCCGGTGCTGCTCTGACCCCAAGTGTGTACATAGACTCCACATGCTGCTGTGCCAGAAAGAAAAGAGGCCCAATACAAAAGAATCATGATTATCTTTGAAGTTCCCATCACAGTCGGACCAGGAAATAAAATAATAGTAGAACACATGTCTGGTCTCTGTACTGAGAGCTGCTGGTGCTGCAGCGATGCAAGAACAGTTTCAGAACTCACTTTGACAGGAAAATGTCTTAATCTGCTCAGACCAAACTGCACGGCACTGCCACGAACAAACAGATGGCCCGCATTCCCGCCCTGAGAAAGGAGCACTAACCTGGGTACCTTGGGAGCATCAGAGTCTAACTCTGTCCTAAACGCCCTTCAGAAAAAAGTAGGGAGAGTTATACAGCATCAACACGGGTGCATCTGTGTGCGTAGTTGCTTAGCAGGGAGGAAATGTTCGAGAAGGCTCCACTGAACACTAGGCTATGTAGAGAATCAGCTGACCAGAATAATTTCCCCTCGTGGTAATAAGGGTCTGTTTTCTCAACTTTCTCATGTCCAGTAATTTGAGGACGATTCAAAAAAAAAAAAAAAATAGTCCTTCCTTTTCCAATACCAATGTGCATGGTCTCTGCAGCTGCAGCTTTGGCCATCCTCTCTTCTATCAGAGTTAACAGGACACTCCTGCCCTGGCATGACACTGGCAGGACAGCAGGACAGTCCTCACTGCACAATGACTCTGGAAGGCAAGTCAGAGGTCTTCATGTCAGTCACTTCTCTCCTAAGCAGGAAGGAGGCCAATAGCAAAAGCCTGTTCCTGTCTTCCTGGTGTCTCAACTCTCAGCTAACCATCAGAGCAAGCTCTCTGAATCCTACATTCCAGGGCATCGCCACTGGATTGGTATTAATCTCACATAGGTTCTACAAGGGCATCATATAGTTAATACGGACCTGTAGCAGCAACTATTAAATTATGCCTCCACGGGAACACTGGCATTTCAACTGAAATGACCCGGTATTTATTTTCATCATTATATATTCGTAAATTTTGGCCAGTATTACTTAGCACATACAAAATGGTGCTATGGTTTTGCAGTGCCGTGTAAAATGATCAAATTAAGATAGTTAACATATCTAGCACCCCAAACTCCTACTATTTTATTTGTGTGATGAGAATATTAGAAATTTACTCCTAGTGCTATTCTGACATTCAGTCTTAAATTATCAGGTACATTCAGCATGCTGTAATTGATCTGAAAAACAAAAAAAACAAGCGAACAGACTTTTCCTTCTAACCTAGATTTAAAATGCTACATGTGGAATTGTCACACTTTATTCTAAGATTCCATTTGACTTAAGCCAACCTTTGTACCTTTAGTTGAGCTCAACAAGTTCAGGACACCAAAGGCGTCATGATTTCCAGTTGCTGCACTTTCTAAATAAGTTGATTCAAAGCTTTCAAAGCAGGGCCCTCATCTGGCAGACCTTGGGGGTGGCAGGCTTCATTTCCCTGGAAAAGGGATCACAGCAGAAGCAATTAAGTCAGGTAGAGAAATAAAGAACATATGAGTTAATAGCACACTTCCACTGTGGCCTGAAAGGCCCCCTGTTTAGAAAAAAAAAAAAAAAAAAAGGTGTCCTGTTGTCATCAGAAAGGCAGCAGATGACTAGAAAAATCCACAGCTCATTACGGTCACTGAACCAGGGCTCTCTTTGATGAGTTACTCCTTTTCCATTATGAACACCTTGTGTTTCCTCCCAGAGGCTTGGTGGCACTGTATAGCTACATCATCAGATAGATTCTGCTGGAAACAGAACAGAGTTTAGCAATGGCAACATTTCCAGTGAGTCATAAAGTTGGAACAAATGTTTTGGAACCCAAGGAATTTCAACTATAATTATACAAAGAACTCAAGGTAGCAAAAGAGAGCATGAGTTGCTCAGACCTGAAGATGGTGATCTTCAAAGCCCAAGTTCATTCCCCACCCCCCTGAAACCACCACACATAAAGCCACCCTTAATTCAAGCACTAATATTTCTCACTAAGGGCAGTATAATACAAGAACCGTCTAAGATAGATACTTTGGCCCACAGCTAATGTTGCTGGCACAAAAAATGACAGGTTCTTCATAATCATGCATGACCTTAGATTTAGGGAATGCATGTTGAGGGACTGTGAAGAATAGTCTTTTGCCAGGCAGTGTGTTACTTCATAAGGCCAATGTAACCTTCTGTGAACATGGTCAAGGCTGTGTCACAGTATACAAGGATCATCTTAATGGAAGAAGCACTGGGAGTTAGAGACACTGCAGACTCCTCAAGGGAGGATGGTGACCAAGGACAGTCTAAATTCTAGCTCGGATGACAAGCTATTGCTTTGTCTTATCAGCTAATTGCTAAATCAGATTGCCTTTGTAAGCCCAGTGCCAGGTTTTGGATCATAGTGTCTTGCTGCTGGAATCTTTTTTTACTCTTTTGCACACAGTTGGTGGCTAGTTTTCATTATGGAGAAGGGTGTGTAGTCTAAGCAAAACAGAAAACTACAGAAACATCCCTCCTGAAAATGAAAAAATATAGCAAAACCTTAACAACATAATGTATCAAGGTAGAAATACAGAACATTTCAAAATAAATTTAAAGCAAATCTTACCAGAAAGTATCAAGATATACAGCAACATATTTTTTAAAAAAAGTACCCAAATTCATATTATTCAGGTATTTTTTTAAGAAAATACTCACATCTCCTTGCATCTGTTCATGCATTTTTTTACTAGTAAGCCACTCTGTAATAGCTACTACCAACGTGAAACGTAGCCAAAATAGGACCATTTGATAACGTTCTGATGAATGATGCCTTACTGTACATCTTACAGCTCCTTTATATTTTCAATTTATAGTGCGCTATTAAAATATTTTATTTTGCCTTCATATTTTGCCTTCATAAATGTATGTGTCATCATGAGCATGCCCGACTTCCTCAGCAGTCAACAGAAGGTATCAGAGCCCCTGAAGCTAGAGTTACATGTGTATGTGAGACACCACGTGGGTGCTGGGAAGCAAACCTAGGTCCTCTGGACGAGTATCAAGTGCTCTTAACCACTGAGTCACCTCTTCAGACACTATTTTCAATTTTTTTAAGATTGCATACCATTACATTTTATTGCCCATTCCTTGAATCTAAGAACTATTTCATAATAATTAGTAATGGATTGGGGACTTGAGAAGGAAGACAACAGTACGCATGTCCCTCCAGATTCATGCTCCCATCTCACCTCTATGAAGAGGCTTGGTTGAAGAGGCAAGCCCTTCCGGTCTCACAAAGTAAGCAAGCATGGTCTTTCCAGGCCAGTTCTGTCACCAATCTGTGAGCCTTGTCAGCCTGCCAGCTCTCCAGAGCTGTGGTGAAAGGATTTACTCTGCAAAAGCAGCCTTAGAAAGGTGACTCTGGTCGACAAGTACTGTCATTTTGAAGAAGAAGTTGACTTTGTTCTTTTTATAAATGAACACACCGCAACTTTGCACTCCCTTCCCGTTCTTGACATCAGACAAAACTACCTGTCCCTTTGGTAAATCCGCACTGAGGTAAATGAAGTATAGACATAAAGCAGGGGAGGGAAACTCATAACAGCTGCTTGTCAGGTATGAGAACCTTGATCCTGATCCTAATTTTAATATAGATCTTTAAGTGTGAAAGTTATTGGTCATGCCTGCAGACAGTGTGTCCACCAAATAGAATTCATAGTGTAAACAGGTGAGCCCAAACTGAGACACTATAGAAGAACAAGCAGCTTGGAGGAGAGGAACAAAAATGTCCAAAGGATGCCACGCTGAAAGAGCGCATGTCTCTCCAGGATGTGAGCACAGCACAATGAAGAACACTGCAGAGCACAATCCGAGGTATGGACGAGTCTACCAGGATCAGGAAAGCCGGGAAAGGGTCGCAATCAAGGTAAGATTGAAGGCTCACAAATGAACCTAGTATTAGACTACTCTGGGACCTGAATGAGTCAGACCATCACAAACTTGCCTGACACCAGGGCAGGCATACCTCCTTAGTTCTGCATCCAAATGAGACTAAGGTTTTACAGAAGAAAATAAATGCTAAAATGATTATTCCAAAAGTTTCCCCTCAAGGAGAAAATTTTCACATAATGGGTGCTGAAAGAAAAGGTTGTTTTCTTCCCTTCCTTCTTTCCTCTCCCCTTCCCTCACTTGGTTTCTTCTTGTGTTTCATTGCAACTGATAGGGTCTTCTGTCCTTGCCTCATCATCTCCCCCAGGACTGAGGCAAATGTGCCTTTTCAGAGCCAACTCAGAGGGTATGCTGAAGCGGTCACACACCGAAAAGGCATGCTATATCCTCCCCCGTCTTAATCTCAGAAACTTCGAACTATAGTCCCTGGCCTGGCAAGGGTCTCTGAAACTGTGATGCAGGCAAAGATTTTAACATGGAGATGCTGTCCTAGAGGGCCTCAGCCATGCTCACAGAATCAAAGGGGTCCTTGAGACTTAAAGATCCAGGCAGAGGATGACGGTAGGGAAGGTAGAACTGATAGAAAAGAGATGTACAGTTATAGACTTTGAAGTTGGAGAGAGGGGCCATGAATCAAGGACTATGCTCAGCAACTAAAAGCTGAAAAAGGAAAAGACAAGGAGATTAATTTCCTTCGGAGCTTCCACAGGGAAGTCCAGCCCAGGCAACAATTTGATCTCAGTCCAGTGGGATTTGTGTTAGACTTACAAACCTAAAGAAATGTAAGAAAAATAAGTTTGTCTCATTCTCAGGAACTAATTTTAGTGGTAAGTTATAGCAGCCACACAAAACTAACCCAGAGTCTAAGGGAAAATGAAATGCTCGCTAAATGTGGTCACGGTCAACCAGTCTGTACTCTGCGTTCATGAACAAGAGATGAGGCCACAGAGAGGGATCACAAAGGCATTTCCACACATAGCGGACAGCAGTTCTGAAGAATAAGAGGATCCCTAGGTTGGCCTGGCCTAGTAAATGCACACAACACAGTGACCTTCCCAGAGACACGGTCCTGAAACAAAACAAAACAAAACAAAACAAAACAAAACAAAACAAAACAAAAAAAAACTTTATTTCTTCTGAACCTCCTCATTCAGTCTCAAAGTTTATAAACATTTTATAGTGGAAACTACCACAGAATTTTGTGTTAAAGTACTGTTTATATAACGTGTGTGTGTGTGTGTGTGTGTGCTCATGTCCCTAAGTCCCCAAGTGGGACCACATGTATGTGCATGCATTGCCAGAAATTGAACTCAGGTATAATTTTTGCTCATTGAGACAGGAACTTTCACTTGAACCCAGAGTCCACCAGTTTGGCTAGGCTGTCTAGCCATCTTGCTCGCCTACAACCCAAGTGTCTTAATCAGGGTTTCTGTTGCTGTGAAGAAACCCAATGAACTCATGGCAACTTTGATAAAGGGAAACCTTTAATGGGATTGCTTACAGTTTCAGAGGTTCAGTTCATTATCATCACAGTGGGACATGGCAGCACACAGGCAGACATGGTGCTGGAGATGAAGCTGAGAGTTCTACGTCGTGTAGACAAGAGGAAGTAAACTGAAATACTTACTGGGTGTGGCTTGAGCATAATTGAGACTTCAAAGCCCACCTCCACAGGGACACACTCCCTCCAACAAGGCTACACCCACTCCAACAAAACGACACCTCCTAATAGTGACACTCACTTTGGGAGCTATTTTCTTTCAAATCATCATAGAGATTACAGATTTATTTCAATGGACATTCTATGTTTGTGTGGGTTCTGGGGATCTGATCCCAAGTCTTCATAGTTGTGCACTTGTGTAGCAAGTGCACTACCCATCTCTCCAGCCAATTATTTTTAGATTTATATTTAAAATTATTGTTTTTGATGCTGAAAAGACAAAAAAAAAATTCTTTCTTCTTACAAGCCTGTGAAATCCAGACTAGATTTAGAAAAACAGATGTACCCTAAGACTAGGAGCCTCCACTTTGTTCCATTTGCCCCAGGTTCCACTCTAATAGGTCAAAAAAAAATCTGTCCTGTAGGAAAGCACAATGTTCTTTTCCCTAAGGCTAATGGAATTCAAAACCACTTATCGATCATCTAATATGTTCCTTGTTTCTGAAGGACCTATCAGTTACCAGGAAAGGAACCAAAGAAAGTTTACTGTTGAGTATATGAACAGAAAACATCCCTCCAGAACTCCAACTCAAGACCACTTGTCAAGAAAAGCTTTACAATTGATTCTTCTTGTTGTATATATCTACCTAGTTCTTAAAAGGATTTCAAGTGGCAATTTTCTTGTTAAAATTTGTTTTTTAATCCTGTTCTTCTGGATGCATTTCAACTTGTTGGAATTAATCAACTAGGAATACTCAGATGTATTGAGCATACACAAAAATATAAAATACCATTAAAATTAGAATATGTGCAGATTAAATACACAGGTAATAGTTATTGATATATGTATTTGTGTTTGAAAGTCTGCTGAAAGAAGCTAATGATGACAGTTCATTATGGGGTTAATCCAAGACTTTCTTCTGCTAATGATAACGTGTCAAATTTGCACAGCTGCCTTTAAAATGCTAATTCCAAAGCTGCTGTGTAGCCAAATGATGAACAGAAGCAAAAGAAAACACACGTTCAGTGCATTACTATTTCAAAACCATATCAACCAACCTGATAACTGCTTGATAACAGAACACAGCCTGCAAGTCAGGGTGAGTGGCACGTCCCTGTAATCCCAGCATTGTGAAAGCTAAAATGGCAGAATCTCAAATTCAAGCCCAGCATAAGGTATGCATCTCGGAACAGAAAACACAGGAAAACAGTATAGTTTGCCTAAAGTTTCAATCCATATAATGCAAGAAATTTCACTAGTGAATAGCTATGTGCCCCTCAAGCCAAGGATGTTGACCCACTTGCATAGGATCACACAAGCATTGTGTGGTTGTACACCTGGACATATGATCTTGTGTGTGTGTGTCTGTGTGTGTGTTCCCGTGTGTGTGCGTGTGTGTATGTGTGTGATTGTCAATAACTCCCTAACAATGGCTCCTTGGTGACTCTTACACTACATTTTTCTTGACCTGAACAAGTTTTTCATCTTGGAATTATATCAGGTTTCTCTGAAAGCACAGTGATATTTAAAAACAAACCAGATGTTTATTTTCTGTGATTGTCTCTATCTTTCATATTTGACCCTCTGTCATTAATGTTTAAATGGTTAAACTATCAATGACTCAAACTTAAAATTTTAAATTCCGAGAGCATGGAATTGATAGCCCCCTGTGGGATCCTAGAATGGCCTTGGAAACTCTACCTGAAGATCTAAATAGTAGCAGATGCAAAAGTA
Source organism: Alexandromys fortis (assembly GCF_014885135.2). Taxonomy (NCBI): domain Eukaryota; kingdom Metazoa; phylum Chordata; class Mammalia; order Rodentia; family Cricetidae; genus Alexandromys; species Alexandromys fortis. The sequence goes on along the minus strand of NW_026067910.1, from coordinate 3,237,039 downwards.
CTTGAAGTGAAGTTTTACAACTATATTGGAATAACTGAAAACCCATCCAGTGATATTACCTATGCCTATATCTGCAACCTATTAAGCCAGTTCAACCACATAAGCCATTATTCTGAGTGGAGTTTATTAAAGGCCAAATTATTTCTTATATTGTGGTTATCCTCAAAAATTATTTTAACCTTTCCAATTTTCGAACACTTTTAAAATAGTAAAATATACAATAAGAATTCTTTATTTACATTATTTACTCTTTTTGGTTCATAACTATATGGGTCTAGCCCTTGCAATGTGTTCCCAAAATTTTCCCAGGAGCTGTAGGAGCTTGTTAGCTCTGTTGGCACACCAGCTTCCAAATGTCCAAAGAGATATTACAACAGAAGGGGTGGGTATTCACATCCATGTGTACACACACACACACACACAGAGAGAGAGAGAGAGAGAGAGAGAGAGAGAGAGAGAGAGAGAGAACCCACTAACCCATCTTTTCTTGTTTTATTTTCCCTTCTAGTAGCACAGTCATCCAAAGAAGACTCATCAAACCAGCTCATTCCACATCAGTAGTCGGAATCCTCTCATGATAGCATGGGGCTGGAGCCTCAGAAGACCAATCCAGGAAAGAGAGAGCATGCTACTCTCAGAAGCTGATATATGTCCAATAAACGATGATCAATTGAATGAGTCAATCACTATTTCATTATAATATGAGAGTTTTCCTGTTGTGTTAAACTTAGCTTCCTATTTCATTCCCTTTTGTAATGGGCTCTCAACCAAGAGATGCTAAGATCTTTTATGTAAAATGGCTTTGGTGGCCAATTCACCAGGCAAACATGGTCTCCAGCATTAGAAGCAGTGCAGGATTTTGCTGGGCTCCTCAATGCCCACTAAACTTTAAATAAATTGCAATTGGAACTTCTAAGCGCTAAAGGCTAACTTCAAAGTCGATTCTTCAAGAACTTCTTGTGTTAGCTACCAAATGGCACTGTCCTTCATGCTTTACAATAGATAATAAGTCAGCAATTGTCGACACCTACTTACATAAGAGCTGTTGGCCCTACATAGCGTAGGTCCTTAAATTCTCTCTATCAAGCTGCTTAGTTTTATACCTAATTAAGCATGCATTGAAATTGCAAGTTTCAAAAACAATGACCAAAACAATAAAGTAATTGCCATTATCATCACATTAAATCATTGCTTTGAATATTCATTGTTTTATAATTTTACAAGGGAAAGTCTTAGTTCACTAATGGCATAGAAATTAGAGCTCATTTTGTTGTTAATTATACTTGAATTCTACCTCTTTTGCATGTTAATGCCTCTCATCCTGGGAAAGTGCCAGACACAATGTGGTAGATATGTAAGGAAGGGCAGTTCCTAAGACCAGGGATTCAACAGAATGACAGGGATCTATAGATACACTATACCCCAATGTTGATTGGGAAAAACCATCATTTATATTCAAATAGACACGTTTAAGAAATAACTACTATTAAATACTAACTAAAGAATGACTGAAGTTAATTGTTTGAATAAAGTTCTGAGTATGCAAATAAAATAAACAGACCAAGCACGATCCATTCATTTCTACTCTTTAATGGCAAAGCTAGCAGCGAATTAAAAATGATATTCTATGAATCAATCTAATTGCTGCATCTCAAATGACTGATTGGATAGGATAGACACAGGCACATCCTTTAGGAATACATTTTGATGGAAGAATAATTTTGAACAGTCACCAAATAAAGAAGCAACAACTGTAATTACATGAAAAGCTCTTGACTTCTACCTACATGAGCCACTGGAGCTACATCTACCTGTCAAGGCAGGCTGGCAGGCAAGGTTGGCATTTATTCACTGAACTGTTTCAGCATCTCATAGACCATTCTCTCAGAGAAGCAAGAGGTGTTGAGATCAGTATCTACCCCTGCGGGGATTGAGGAGAGAGCTGAGAGGCAGAAAGCCTAGTGACACATACCATTGTCAGTGACAAAGCTGTGGCTCTGAATGTGGAGCCCCACCATCCATGACATCCAGTTCTGTTTGTGTGTATTTTATGGTCATAATTGCACTCAAAAAGAACTGTTTTCATGGAAATTCCTCTGGGGAAAGTTAGTTAACACGGATGAAGACAAAATTCATGACCTTAAAGTGTTAGGCAGGAGCCCCGAGAAACTGGTTTTACAACACAAAGCAATGAATGGATCTTCTCAAGCTCTTTAATGTAACAACATGTGTACAACATGGTAACATTTACTTAGAAAGAGAGAGAACATGCCAAATATGGAAAACTGTTATCTTATAACTATTCTTTCATTTATTTAAATTAAATGTGAAAAATAAAAATGCCCTTGTTCCTCGTCTCCCACTGTCCTTCCACAAAGAGGCTATCAAGTAGGGAAGGCATATATAAAGGTGAGAAAATAGAAGAAGGTTCTTGGTTTACACAGCATTCAGAAGTACAAGCTTCAAGATGCTCAGACATAGGTGAATTCTTTTCTTTTACTCTTTGATGGTCAACATGTGGGTTCTTGATACTGGCTATATAGAATATTAGAGAACTGATGTCTCAATTATATTTTTTGGAGACCCCAATATGCTTGATCTTGGAAAAAGCTTGTATATTTTGATGTTTATTTTCAAATCACCCAAGGTAATCCTGATGTACAGCCTGGATTGAAAGCTAGGTCCTGAGATGTGAGTATTGGCATTACTGCTGTGCAATTTTACCATACCTTGGGGATATGATGTCCTTGATATTTCTTCTGTATTATAAGCAAATATATCGCCTATATCCCCTTTTCCTTGGTTGATGCATAATTTTTATCATAGTAGATAAGATTTCAAATAAAAAATGCCACCTACTTATTAAATGGTACCAACAATCTCTAAAGTTCATTACTTGTAGTAATTGTAGAAAAACAGTACCTGCTACACAATGCATTCAGAGACCAGCAGCTAAGGATGGTATTTGATATACCTTTGTAGTATGTGGTCTATTGTGGGAAGGGTGAGGAAGGCCATTTCCTTAAAGCCTCACTTCAACAAAGAGGCTAAACTTTGGTAATGACAAAGCTGACAGTGTTTACAAGTCAAGCTCAATGGCTACTCCTACAGATTCTGGCACACAGCACACACCTTGACACATCCCACTCTAAACACATTAGGACCTCAGAAACTGACAGCAGATGCTCCAGAGATGCAGATCAGGAGGAGGATGCTTGTCTCACACATGCCAGGTCCTGGGATCAAACTTCTGCACTGGAAACAAATGTAACTGAGTCTACTGCAGCAGATCAGTAATCACAGAGGGTCCCAAGACTGGAGGACAGAAAGCTCAAGGCCTTCCTGGGATACATGGTGTTGCACCTCGTAGTGGTGCAATACCTTTGATGTCTAAGAATACATGACTTCACCTCTTGACATAAATTCTTTCACATCAGAATTTCAAGGTGTGATTTCAGTGGGTTCACCTTGCTCATCCTGATCAATTCTTTGGAGAAACAAAAGCATGGGAAGTGCGGGCCAGCAAAGAGAATCCACTTTGGAACAGAGAAAACAAGAGAAAAAGTGCAGGGTTGCTAATCCATATTCCCATGCAATGCTTTGGCTTCAATATTCCTTTTGAAAAGATGTAGCTTCTCTAGTTAAGTTGGTCACACTCCAAGAGGAATTAAGCTTGAAAGATAACGGAACTTCAAAAGCCAAATTGAAAAGACCAGACCTGAGGCTGTGAAGGATGCTCAGAAGAGAAGGGCTTTAACTCAGCTTTCAAAGCATGTGCTCCTTCCTCTTTGAAAGTTTCTGACACTTTCAGGGTTGCTGAAGATTTTCTTACCCCTGACTTCTTTCATCCAAAACCCATGAAATAACAAAAATCTCTCTCCAGTTAGAAGAGGGAGAAAGCGTGAAAGCGAGTTAAAGTAAGTTGCTTTGGTGCTGCTTCTTCCACAGTTAGCAGGTCACCTCTATGAGGGGTTGCTTGAGCTGTGTCACAAGGAAAATTAACAAGATGCACATCCTACTGTGAGTGGAATGAGGCCGTGCTGTGCTTGGATGTGACTTGTATCCCAGGGGAACCTCCACCAGAAGTTTGATCTTAGGTGATGGACGATGGTGGTGACCCTTTAAGTGGTGGGGCTTCAACAAATGACATTAGACCAAAGGAGATGCTACCCTCTGAAGGTATTAAGGCAGTTCTCATGGGACTCAAAGATAGTTACTACAAAATCAATCAACTATGAGAAGAGCCTTTCTTTCAACCCCTCTGACAGTGCGATCTCTTTCTGCTGCCCACAGTCGCACCATTGTGGGCTCTCCTATCTTAATGACTTCACTAAATTCAAACTAACACAGGTGTCATGCCCTTGACCTTCTAGAACTGTGAGTTAAATAAATCTTTCTTCTTTATGAAGTGCTCTTCTTTGGGTATTTCAATATTCTGAGAGGAAACAGGTGACTATGGGCTCCATCAAACAGCCTCAGAAGGGAAGCAGAAACTGTTTCCAACAGCATACTTCCATGATCGACTTCTCAACTGCAGTAAGTAATAATTATAATCATAATGGAAAACTGGGAGGTAAGAATGCAAGGTCTGAATGCAAGTATCAACAATTACATCCACACCTTTTGCAGGCTACTCTCTTTACCCATAATCCTTTTTTTCTGCCTGTATCTGAGTAAACTCTGCTAATTTTTCTATGTTCAGTGAATAGTACGTTTACCATTGAAAATAGACCCAGTTATGACCACAAGGATCATAAAGATCACAGTGCACATTTTCTCTTGTCTAAGGCAGTCTTTGATAGACTCACTGCTGAGCACATGAAAGACAACAGTCAACAAAGTGCCTGCTCCAAAGGCCTTGAGAGCAGGCCATCTGCTAGACACAAGAAATGTGACAGTACACAGCACAAAATTCCTCCTCAGGAGCACCTGTGTGCTAGGCTCAATATGGGCAAAATTATGATTTCCAAACCAAGGAACCTAGTCCTCAAGAAGCAGCCTTCCTGAGCTGTAGCCTCACAATTACTTCCAGAACCCCACTGGTGCCCTAATACATACCACCACTCAGGGTCTGAGCTATTTTCATTATCCACCTCTGCCAGTGACTATGATCATGTTGGGAGCATCAGTTACGATTTCTGTTTGCATCTCTTACAATAAACACACTGGCCTCAAAACAACAAAATCCACAGTCATTACCAACAGCAAAGAAGGATGAAGCATTGAACCTATGACAAAATTTCTATCCAAAAACTGTTTACTTGCTGATCTTCTACTTAAATGTCTACATCAATATTCAAGGGTGATATTGGCCTGTGGCTTCCTTGGGCTGTCTTTGTGCAGATTCTCTGTCATTTCTATGCTTGCCTGAAGGGAGGCAACGGGTGTCCCTTACAGCGTCTAGAACAGGTGCTTTCTCTCCAATTCCCTCTGCCTTGCTAAAAACCATTAGATTACATTCCTAAGGCCTGACACCAAGGTATATTTCCTTATTTGGCCACTTTCTCCTTCTGAAGGTGACTACCAAATTCTGTCTATCAAAAGCCCCCTTTGCTTCACCTAATTAACATGCCCAATTAAAGTTAAACACCTCCCCCTAACATGGGGTTTCCTCCTTTACCTTTATAAACTGCCATTTGCCTGTGTGCCATGACTGTCTCCCCTCTATCCAGAGGTAGTCCTTTGTCCCTCTGGGACAAGTATCTTTTCCCCCTCTTCCTTGTTCCCTTCCCCTTCTCCATAATTCCTATCTCCTTTGTCACCATATATTAGCCATTCTAAAACAGACTTCTTCTTTTTTTTTCTCTGAAAAAAATTACACCTGCAAGGTCATTTGCTGCTGTTTTCTGCCCCAATTAATAAACGTTCTGTCTGTGAAAGCAGGTGTTTGGGTGTGGTCTGTGCCTCATTGTGGGGTCTCAGAGGAAATCCCCCGCTGTGCAGGGCTCTCCATCAGGTGCCACCACATTCTTTTCTGTGATGGGTAGATACGGCTATCGTAGGCTCTGGAGCCATGTGGCCTGTGTGAGACTCCACAGCATTGTCTGAAAGCCATCAGACAATGGAGACACAGACAGACATGGCTGTATGGCAGTTGCTGTTGATGAAAGAAAAGCAGATCGCTGGAGCAGAACTTCGTCTGCAGGTTTCAGTATGCTACCATCTGCTCTTGAGTAATCCATGAAGCATCTGGACTGTGAAGACTTGATAGATATTAGTTGGAAAATGGGTAGACTCCCTTCAAATTCATCTGCTGAAACCTACCTGCAGTGTGATGTATAAGAAGGGGTTGGCTTCCGGGGATTAGGAATCAGTGTTGTATGAAAGAGCCCAGGTAGGCCTCCTTTCTGCGTGTGCCAGATTGAGGACAGAACAAGATGGCTTTGTGTGTGATCTAGGAAGAAAAAGAACACCAGAGACCTGGAGACCTTAAAGTACTATAATCTTCACTTTGGAATATGAGAAACACATTTTGACTAAGGTGTTCTGTTACAGAAGTCTAAAGAAACACCCATAGAAAAACGTCCCTATGCATGGTAGAAAATCTCTGATGTTTCTCCATAAAGATCACAAGAGGTGCCAAGGGTCATGGAACATGCTCATGACCCCAGCGTTTGGAAGGCAGGCACGGATGGATCAGATGGATCCTGAGTTCAAGATCAGACTTGGTGGGACTGAGAACTACCTAGACCCTTTCTCAAACAAACAAACAAATAAAAATAAAAACAAAAAAAAAATAAGATAAAGAAGAGGAAATCCAGATTTCTTGATATGCTACTGAATCTGGAAACAGAAAGCAGTGCTGGAAGTTGGGTCTGCCCCCTCCCAGTGATTCACTTCCTCCAGCTGGGCCCCACTTCCTAACATCCCACAAGCACCTAAATAGCACCATCAACTGGAGACCAAGTATTCAAACATGTGAGCCTGTAGGGACTGCTTCTCATTCCAACCGGAACAAGCTGTTGCCAGCCAGCAGGCACGACCTGGAATAAGGTAGTGCCTCCCTGGGGCCTCCACGGGATTTGTATCTAAAGCTCCTTCTCCTTATATAAGAGCCTAATTAACCCACTTAAAATGAAAGTCAACCTGTATTTCTCCAGAAATATTCAGTGCATCTTTTTACTCCATACTTAAACAGACATCAAGAGGAAGGGAAAGCATTGGTTTTCGTTTTTTTGTTTGTTTGAGTAGCACAGCGGCAAGTGAATAACACCACTTGTCTTGTGGGTAAATTGACCAAGTTTGCGACATTTGCTGACGCTGTGGTATAAATGTTCATCATAGTTTCAAGCTACCACCCTGTAGCCCCATCCTGGAGAGCTACAGGGAAACGTACAATGGAGTACATCTATATCGTAGTTCTATCACACCACACAGCAGTTAGGGAAGCCTTCAAATGTTGTTAACAGTAGCATGGGCTAAAACTATGAGTTAGTATGTTAAGTATTATATTTAATATGCTGTGTTTAATTATGTGATTTAAATGTTAATTTATATGTGTAACAACTGGCTCTTAAAGTTAGTATTTATCAGCTGTATTTTAAGAGCCTGTGTGAATCAGTTACAAGTCTCTACGGATTGCCACCCATTGTCTTCCAAGCATTATGACCAGAAAGGGGTGGGGGGGCAAACTAACTATCTTTGTAAGCAATAAGCCAAAGGAATTTATCCTGGAACATTTCAGCTACTGTTTTCAGTCAACTGTGACTGTAATTTAGTTAGTCAGGGTTATTGTTTCTTCTTACAACAAAACATGATTTTTGCATTCTAATAAGCAGTACCACCACTGAGTTAGGACAGAGGTCATTCAGTGCAATAGAAAAATGCATGAGCTTGTGAGTGTGTGTGAGAGAGAGAGACAGAGAGATAGAGCTCATGCACATGTGTGTGTCCAAATGCATTCATACATGTATGTGGAAGCCATAGATGGTATTACTTGAGTGGTATCCACCTTTGGGGGGGGCACTTGTTGACTTCTACCCGGGAATACCACCATATCACCTTGTTGTTGTTGTTGTCTGTTTTTAAAGCCAAGTTTTTCTTACAACCTGAACTGGCTGGTCACTAAACCCCAGTGATCCTGCTGCATCCACCTCCCCAGGGACACTGCATGTCCCTGCCACCACACCCAACTACTTATGTAGACACTGGAGATTAAACTCGGGTCTCACTCTTGTGCACAATCACTTTATTGACTGAGCCATCTCCCCAGCCCCATTTTAAAATATTTTCAATTTTAAAATTAGAAATAAATAATACATTTTCCCAAAAATGTGGACAACACATGAATAAATGCATTTTATAATTCAAGTACTGTGGATACTTACTAGATAATACTTAATATTTTACACAATCTTTCAATGACTTCATGATCATTGTCTGCAATCCTGAGTGGTCAGCCCTACAAGAAGATGCTAAAACTGACTCCTGTCATTTACTTAGAGCAACTGTGGGCTTTTTTTTTTGTTTGTTTGTTTGTTTTTAAGAGTATCGATACTGCTGTGTGCAGTGTGATGTTCCCTGGGGAGATGTGGACAAAAACCGATTTGCCACAGGTAAGGCACCAATGACACACAAGAAATGACTACACCCAAATTTAGCTTGGTGAACCAATCAGTTCATTGGAGTTACATGAAGGGCATGGGTGCTTCTCTGAAAGGCCCATCCTGCATAGGTGATAACTCTCAAGAGCTGCATTCACGGATCTCCCTGAATCCACAGATCTCATGGCTCTCTCTGCTCAGGCTCCACTGAAGATGGCCTCCTGTCCCCTAGCACTGTTCACCTTGGAGAGGGACCTCCTGGCTCCTGTAACCTTCTGAGCTTCCTAAGTCTTGTAAGCTAATGGTTTCCCTCCTCCCTCCAGGAAAGAGCACTTCAATTCAGAAGAAATAGCTACACAAGATAACGAAAAATCATTTCCTCTATTGCTGCGTTGTAAAATTAATCTCATATGTCTTTTCATACAGTATTGTGGTTTGGGAAAGAATGGAATCTATTACTTTTAATTACGACATCAGTTCAGGATGTTACCCTTCAATCCGTGTTCGCTTTGGACTGTACAGGAAGGTATAAGAATGGTGAGCCTCTCATCTGGAAATCTGATCTGGTATTGACTCTGCCTCCTCCATCCTCATAGTTCTGCTTCTGTGGTCCTGTCCATCAGCTATTTCCCTCTACTTTCTTGTGGATTCTTCCATTTCCTCCCCTTCTTTTCTGTCCCCTAGCAAGGGAGTTGAGGAGATACCAGAAAGGAACTTGGACATGTGTCTTTGGTCGCAGTGTCCAACACATCACAGGAACCTAGGGGTTAAATAGAGACTAAAGAGGTAGGGAAGGCATACTGGGCAAGGGCCAGAGATTCCTTGTTCTGCATGCAGGTAGAAAAGAGAGTATGATGCATGTGTGTGGCTTATATGAACATATGTGAGGGACAGCATGTGCCCGGATATGTGCAGAGGCCAGAGGAAGACGTCACCTGTTCTGGTCTATCACTCTTTGCCTTGCTTTCTTGAGATAGTGTGTCTCCCTGGACTAGTTCACGAAAAGTCCCAGAGACCCTGATATCTCTACCCTCTGAAACTCTGGAAGGGCAGTCACATGGCCACGGCTGGCTTTTCACCTACATGATCATCACATCAGATAAAGAAAACACCTTTGAAAAAATCCAACTTTTTTTGTGATAAGAGTTACTTGATAAACAAAGGGTGTCCACTCTCCCCATATCTATTCAATAAAGTACTTGAGGTTTTAGCTACAGCAATAAGACAAATGAAGCAGATCAAAGGGATACTAATTGGAAAGGAAGAAGTCAAAGTATCGTATTTGTAGCTGATTTTATAGCATTTGTAAGTGACCCTAAAAATTTCACCAGGAAACTCCTACAGCTGGTAAACACCTTCAACAAAGTGGCTAGGTATAAGATTAACTCAAAAAATCAGTAGCCCCGCCATATACAAATGACAAGTGAACTGAAAAAGACATCATGGAGACAATGTCTTTCAAAATAGCCTCAAAAAATATAAAATAGCTTGGGGTAACTCTAACCAAGCAGGTAAAAAATCTTGTATGACGAAAAATTGAAGAAGATATCAGAAGATAAAAATATTCCCCATGCTTATGGATTAAAACCATCAACATAATAAAAATGGCAATCCTACCAAAGGAAGCTACATATTCAATGCAATCCCCATCAAAATCACAACATAATTCTCTATAGACCTTGAAAGGACAATTCTCAGCTTCATATGTAAAAAACAAACAAAAAACTCGGGATAGCTAAAACAACCCTGAACAACAGAAGAACTGTTGGTAGAATCACCATCCCTGATTTCAAGTTGTACTGCTGAGCTATAGAAATAAAAATTGTATGGTATTGGCACAAAAACAGACACATTAACTAGTGGAATAGAATATAAATCGAGATACAATAAACATGGTAGAAGAGACAGTGTGGAAGAGCCTTGAAAGACTGGCAAAGGAGACAACTGTCTGCACAGAATATAGATAGCACATGCATTTAGATCAACATTTAATAAATGAAGCCTCATGAAACTAAAAACCTTCTGAAAGGCAAAGGAAACCATCAATAAGACAAAGCAGCAGCCTACAAAATGGGAAAAGACTTTGTTTTACCAACTCTACTTCTGATAGAAGAATAAAATAAAAAGTATATAAAGAACTCAAAAACTAAATATTAAAAAAACAAATAATCCAATTAGCAATGGGGTACAGATCTAAACAAAGAATTATCAATAGAAGAATGTCAAGTGGTTGAAAAACACTTAAAGAAATCTTCAACATTCTTAGCCAATAGAAAAATGAAATCAAAACTACTTTGAGATTTCATCTTATACTTGTCAAAATGGCTAAGATCAATAACAAAAGCAACAGTTCACGATGGTGAGAAGATAGAGCAAGGGGAACACTCCTCCATTGCTGGTGGAAGTGTAAACTAGAACAGCCACTATGAAAATCAATACGGTAGATCCTTAGAAAATTGGGAATTGATCTACCTCAAGACCCAGCTATTTCACTCTTGGGCACATACCCAAAGGTTGCTTTATCCTACCACAAGGACACTTGCTAAACTATGTTCATTGCAGTTTTATTCACAATAACCAGGAGCTGGAAACAACCAAGATGTTCCTCAACCTAAGAATGGATAAAAATTTGGTACATATGCACAATGAAGTATTACCTGGCTGGTTTTTTTTTTAATGACATCATGAAATCTGCAGGCAAATGGGTGGAACTATGAAAAAAATCATCCTGAGTGAAGTAACCTAGACCCACAAAGACAATTATGGTATGTATTCACTTATAAGTGGATATTAGGTTAGGTAAAGAGGGAGGGCTCTAAGGGGACGCATGGATCTCCTGGGGAAGGGAGATCTAATAGATTTTGTGGGTTGACTGAGAGTGGGGGAGGATAGAAACAGGAGGGATCAGGTGAAGGGGTAGATGGGAGGGAAAGAGGACAGCAGTGCAGAGAGAGAGACAGCTGAAATTAGGGGTGGGCATTGGGGGTTATATGGAAGCCTAGTGCAGGGGAAGCTTCCTAGAATCTCTGAGTGTGACCTTAATGAGGACTCATAGTAACAAGGGATATGGCATTGGAGCTGACCATCTCTTATAGCTAGCCAAGACTCCCAGTGACGGAGCCAGTGTTGCTTTTGGTTGAGTTGTTGGCTAAGATGGGTCTCATGAAGATCCCCAAACAACCAGAACAATGCTAAAACAGAGAGTCATTCTCTGAAACTGACAGCAGGGCCCCATTGCTGAGAACAATAGTCACATAGTTCATTGATCATAGAAAGTTCAAGCTGGTGCCTGCATGGAGCCTTCACCCTATGTTCTAGTCTCTTTGGTGAGAGAAGGCTCTGTATAAGCTACTGGAAAAGGAAACTGGACTCTAACCCAGTTACAAAACCTTTACCTATAATCTGTCCTGCCTGCAAGATGTACCAGGGCAATGGTGGCATAAAACTTGCGTGAGTTGCCAACCAATGTCATTTTAACTTGAAGCCCACTCTATTAGAGGGAGTCCATGCCCTATACTGCCTGGATGGTTAGAAACTGGTGATTGGATAGCCCAGAGACCAAGAGTAGAACTAAAGATGACTAGTCAAAAAAAATCAATGAAACAATTTCTAAAGATATTCTACTATATTCGTGGATCAATGTCTTGTCTGGAAGAAATGGGGGCAGATGTAGAGACCCACCAGCAGACATCAAATGGCAAGAGAACCTAAATTGGAGGTCTCCATTGAGTTCCTCCCCTTGGAGCTTGGGGACTCTTTGGAAGAGGGGCTGGAAAGATTGTAGGTGTCAGAGGCATGGAAGACACCAGGAGAATGTGGCCCACTGGATCAACTAAGAACAAAGCATATGGGCTCCAGAAACTGAAGAAGCAAGCAGGGGGCCTCCAAGGGGCCTGCGCTTGCTCTTCGGTTTATGTGCTGTGGCTGCTAACTTGGTGCTTTTGTGAGGCTCCTAATTGTGGGAGCAGGTGTGCCTTTGACTCTTTTGCTTACTCTTGGGACTCTTTCCTTCCTTTTGGGTTTCCTTGTATAGCCTCATTGTGTGGGCTTTTGCTTTGTCTTACTATATTTTGATTAGTCATGTTTGGCTGTTGTCTATTGGGGGCTTGCTCTTTTCTGAAGGGAAGTGGAGAAGAAGTGTGTCTGAATAAAAGAGAGGTAGAGGGAGCTGGGAAGAGTAGGGGAGTATTGTAGTTGGGATGCATTGGATGAGAGAAGAATCTATTTTCATAAATACATAAATAAGAGGCTTATAGAGACATATTTGTCAATTTAAAGGTAAGTTTAGAAATGTTACTCAAGGAAACTTCCCCATACTGGAGATAAGACATGATTAGCTGCCATCAACATCTTTATAATTTTCTTATCTACTTATTAATAATGCTAGTGACAATCATTGTGGTGAGGACAGCATTCATCTCACTAACTCATTAACTGTGTTTGTGGAACTAAAATTCTTCCAAAGCATTCATCTATTACTTAAAATAAGACTATGCAATAGGATTTTCTGCTCGTAACTTTATAATAAAGTGCAGAAAGGAGAGATTAATAATATGCCCAGTTGTTTTGGGCTATTTTAAGGATAATTCCCAATTCCTCAGACTTCTGATCCACACATTCAATAGTTTTCCAGATGAAGTCCTGGTCCTAAGTGACAGCAGTTCTGCTGAGATCTGTTGACTGTTCGGCCTTCTCAGCTGTAGGCTGCACCCTCACCAGTGACCATCCCCATTGGGCCCTCTCCCTCGTCCTTTGCTATCTTAGCATCGCATCCTCCCCATCATTCAGTAAACTGTGTGTCTGTCTGCTCTTTCACGCAGCAGTGCTGACCACTCCCACCCGTGAACCCTTGCTATCATTATCTATTAACTTCTCTCTGCTGAGAGAATGTTTGTGTCCTAAACCCATTTGTTTAGTGTCTCTTCATACTTTATTTTTTTTTTCATTTATTTATTAAAGATTTCTGTCTCTTCTCCACCGCCGCCTCCCCTTGCCCTCCCTTCCCCCAATCAAGTTCCCCTCCCTCATCAGCCCAAAGAGCAATCAGGATTACCTGCCCTGTGGGAAGTCCAAGGACCACCCTCCTCCATCCAGGTCTAGTAAGGTTAGCATCCAAACTGCCTAGGCTCCCACAAAGCCAATATGTGCTGTAGGATCAAAAACCCATTGCCATTGTTCTTGAGGTCTCAGTAGTCCTCATTGTCCGCTATGTTCAGTAAGACCGGTTTTAACCCAGGCTTTTTCAGACCCAGGCCAGCTGTGTATTTATTTATTTTCTTTGTATGTACAGGAGCATCCATGTGCTCTGATGCCCATGGGAAAGCCAGAGAACAGTGCACAGAAGTCAGCTCTCTCTCCACCATGTCAGTCCAGGGAATTGGACTCAAGTCATCAGGGTTGGTGGCGAATGCCTGATCCACCTCACACACCTATATTTTAGTATTTTAGAAAAAACATAGCGTATTGGGAATTTTTTCCACTGTAAACAAACTGGTTAATTTGGTTAAAGAAAGAAATGGATCATTAAATAATTTTTCTTTAATAATGTAGAAAATCAAAGGTCAGGCAGCTGAAAGTGCAGAATGGCACACTCCACTGGAGTTGTTCTTAATAACTAGAAAGGTCTTCAAAGACAAAAAGCTACAATCATTTCAACAAAAAAAATTCTATAAATGGCAGATATATTGAGAAGTTTGGAAAGTTTCAGGCTAGCTAGTCATTTACAAATTGTGGATGTGTTTAAATAAAGTAGAAATTGACAAAATTGAATTGTTATGGAAATTTTTCCCAACACACAGGGAGAACAGATGGAGGATAATAAGATTGGATACATTATATGCTACTTAACTCCAGAATGGGGATGGACCATTAGGCTAAAGACAAGAGAAGAAAGAAACCATTTAACACAAAATGAAATAAGCAACCTAGATGATTTCAATGTATTCTGTCCAATTTTATTTTAAACTGTTCTTTTGGGTTCAGAGTTGTATCAATGCAGGAGGGCAGAAGAAACCAGAGCCACAGCTCTCGCAAGGCTGGGTCCTCACAAAAGGAAAGAAAGAGAAAAGCTGTTATGTCAATATCACTTGACTTTGCTGTCACAAGTGGTGTTATGTCATTTTTAAAAGTCCTGATCAGACAAATTCTTGGCAGAACACTTTATTTAGCACCTAGGTGACTTAATTGGAGTAACCAAGCAAGAAATGAGAAGAAATTCTTGAGAAAATGAAATGAAGACCAAAGATAAAGTACCATGAATGCCCTAGAATCGAAAATTGTAGACTGGTTTAAATTCTGTCCTGAAGAAGGCATTAGGCTTTTATTTTTGGAACTCAGCCTGAAATACTAATGGACGATGTTTCTTCTCATTACAGGGAGCTAGCCTGGCAGAGAAAGAGAGAGAGAGAGAGAGAGAGAGAGAGAGAGAGAGAGAGAGAGAGAGGACTTCTCACTCACAGAGGTAATAAGCAATGTCATTTGAAGATATTAGAGCTAAGGCCCACAAATAAAGGAAAAGTCAACATCATAATTAAATTTATACAAAGAGCACAAGAGTATCTCACACTCAGAGAACTAGAGTAGAGGTCAGAGACTGGGAAACGCTGATGATGATACCCCACGGGCTCCATATTATCACTTACATGCAAGAGAGGAAGAGACTGTCCTACTAGAATCTCAGAAGGTTCGGATGACAGTACCCTAAATGTAAAGTGATTATGTACCAAGCAGCAGCTCTTATTAACTATAAAGAATAGATTGCAATTTTCAATATGACAAACAATATATAAAGAACTATAATGAGTAAGGAAATACAAGCCAATGTACAACTTGGGAAATTGGGATTTCTCAGCTGCGATGTTTTTTGAAGATGTTAGTGAACAAAAAAATTTATCTAGAAGCTTCCATACAAAAATAAATATCTTGTATTTCTTGTCACAGACTCATTCCACAAAAATAATTTTAGCAAGGAAGGGTACTTCCAGCTGATTCAGCCCACGGCTCCATCAGTCGTAGGAATGCACCCAGGCAACTGGCTTATCAAACTTTTTGATGTATTGACTGTTGTTCATTGTGATGTCATGGGATCATTCAAGGGCATAAATGATTTCTTAAGCGGTACATCCTTTGATGGACATGCTCTTTTATTTTCTAGATTCTGAAGCAGTATATGCCACTAAATATTTCACCACCTCCAAATATTTATTGAGAAAAAAACCAGCACACATAAAGAATGTGTAATGAAAAAACAAGGGAGTCTGAAGAGCATACAAAGTAAATGCTAAGAACAGTGAATACCACGGAGAGAGGTAACAGTAGTGTGGAGAGATCCAGGGAAACATTATGAAGGATGAGGACATGAAGTGAATTTGTAAATGTTGAGAACCCAAAAAATGAGACACAAAGAGTAAGGACAGAGTGTGGTAAAAGGTCTAGGGCTCTCAGCTCTCCTGGGTTTTCTCATTTGAGTATAATATAAATTTCTACAGCAGACTGACCAAAAAAAAGAAGAAGAAGAAAGGTAGTTAATAAAAGATGCCATTTCTTGAATGTCAGGCTTCAGCCTGTACTTTATTCACAAGGTAAATAAACTGATGAAATCAAGCCTGTTATGCCAGGTCCTTAGGAAGCTGAAAGAAGAGGATTACCAGATGAAGGCCAGCATGGACTAGAAAGTGAGTTCAAGGCCGGCATGAGTGACTTAATGATCCGTCCTGTCTCAAAATAAAAGTGGGGGCTGGGGAAATGGATCAGTCAGGGAATCACCCACTGTGGAAGCCCGAGAACCAGAGTGTGGATCTGTGGAACCCCAGTGTGTGTCACTAACCCCAGATCTGTGTAGTGTGGAACAGAGACAGGCACATTTTCAGAGCTCACTCTCTAATCCACTTGAGTCAATGAGCTCTGGGTGCAGTGAGAGACGCTGGCTCAAAAAATAAAATGGAGAAAGCTGAATGTAGTGATACACACCTTTAACCATGGCACTTGAGAGGCTGAGAAAGGTGAATTCTGATGTTGAAGTCCACCTGGTCTACAGAGCAATACTGCCAGGAAAACCCAAATAATAATAATAATTATTATAATTATTATTATTATTATAATAATAATAAAGAGTGGAGAATGATTGAAGAATGCACTCAACATTGAATGATCTCCAAACAAATGTACATATGCACAAGCCCGTGTGAACACATATATACAAGCATACAAATAAAAAATAAAACAGGAGGCCAGGTAATAGCTCTGTGGGTAAAGTGCTTGTGGCCCAGCTTCAGAACCTGAGTTTGACTATCAGTACTTCCATGGTGAAAGAAGGAAACTGACCATGTAAATTTTCCTCCAACCACTGTACACATGCTGTGGTATATATGCACCCAGACAGACAGACAGACAGACAGAGAGACAGATAGACAGACAGACAGACAGACACACACACACACACACACACGCACACTAAAAAAACAAATAAATAAGCATTTTTAAAGTAAAATGTGGTTTCGGGGCAAACTACTTAGCAGCCTTGTGTAAAGCCATAGGTTTAATCCCTGGCATCATTTTTTTTTAAATTATTCTTTTAAAAAGCTGATGGTTGTGAAGAATGAAGAAGATGCTTATAAACAAGTGAGTTCAAAGAACAAAGGTAGGGAAATTACTAAGCAAACTTTTCAGTAATCCAAAATGATCAAATTAAATTTATCTACTAGTGACCTAGGGGTGAAATGTGGCCCCAAACAGATTTCATTTGGCCTACATACTTCTTGAAAAATTCAGATCATTTGAAAACATTTAAAAGTGTAATATTTGGGGTAGATAATGTAACTTATTTGGTAGCGTGTTTGCCTGGCATCCAGGCATGGGAGTATAATCTATAATCCTAGAACTCAGAACATCAGAACATGAAGGTAAAAAAACAAACAAACAAAAAAAAAAACAAGTTTGATGTCCAGGCTCCTGATATGGTTCAGTGGGTAAAACTGCTTACCAAACAACATGGCAACTTGAATTCAATGCCCAGAAGTAACACAAAAAGCCAGACATGGTGGCATACATCTATAATCTTAGCACTGCTGTAGTGAAATGGGGGAGCAGAGACAGGAGAATCATGGACAAGCCCATGGGACAGCCAGTCTGGAGTACACAGCTTGACAGATGCAAGAGGAAAGACTAGGTCTCAGCAAAGTGGGACTCAAGAACCAAAAGTTGACATCTGACTTTCACATACACAGGATGACTTGCATGGGGTCATACTCACATGCTTGCACAATCATAATAAATACATAATTTTTAAGTTCAAGGTCAGGAGGGGCTACAGGAAACCTTATCTCTAAAAACAGGGTAAGGGGAAAGTATTGTATACTACAACCTGAATTTAGTTTTCTCTAGCAAGTTTATCTTAAACTTTTCAACCCCTAGAAGCCAGATGCCCAATCTAGCATCTCCATCCGTTTTCTGAAAGGCAACCAGTTTGAATCCAAAGCCCACATTATTTTGTAATGAAGTTTTCCAGCAAAAGACTCAACTTTGGAGGCCTGGTACCCAAGTAGTGATACTATCAAGAAATGACTGTTGTCCTGAGAATTACAATCTCACCAGTAGATTAATCTATTCAGCTCATAATAGAACAGTAGGTGAACCCTAGCTTGTAGAAATAGGCCACCAAGGACATGGTTTTGTTGTTGATCTTAAACCCAGTCTCTGTCTCTCCCTGCCTTTCTCACTCCTGACGACCACGACGATTTTCTCCAACGTTCATTTCCACCTACACAGTTCAGTCTTCCCTCATCCCCCAGCATCCGAGACATATGGCCACAGACTGAAAGCTTTGAAATCATGAAACAAAATAAAATTCCTGTTTTAACTTGATTCCTCTAGGCATTTTGTCACAGCAGTAGGGAAAAAAAATCCTGACTAACATACATATCAAATACTTTTAAACAAAAGTAAAGAGACTTTGGTTCTCAAGCAGGAAGCCCCTTCAGTGGCATTTTCTTCAGTCAAATAAATTGGTATTTTTACAAAATGGATATTTCAAAGAGTGGGGCTTTACCCCAGAGAGACTTTTTCTATTGTAGAACATGAGGTTTTTCTTTAATGATTGTTCTGAACAATTTTATGTTAACTTAGACGACCTACAGTCATCTGAGAGGAGGAAACCTTGACTGAGAAAAAAATTCTCCATAATATCAGACAACCCCGGAGGGTATTTTTCTGCCCTGATTGAGTTCCTACCCTTCTTGAATTCCTGCCCTGACTTCTTTCAGTGGTGGACTACCCTAGGGAAGTATGATCTAAATTAACCCTTTCCTCCTCAACTTGCCTTTGGTCATGATGTTTCATCACAGCCACAGTAACCCTCACTAGGAAAGCAGTGCTAATCTTTTTAACAATTACAGCTGGTTTCTGCATCTTTCTAGTGGCTTCTTCCTACACCAAACTGCACATTTTCCTACCTTTCTGTCTCCTTTGTGGTGTCCCCCCCAACCTTGATAAGAGCAGTGAGCAGTAACCATGACAAGTTGAATGCTATCCTCTTATGAAATTTCTTCCACCAAACAAGTTTCTCAGGTACTTTTGAATTCAGAACACAGTATGTCTCAAATAGAAGTTATTTTGAACATGTATAGGGGTATTTAGAATTATACCCAGTGTTGGGAGAGAGTGTACTTGTTATTCATAAATATTTGAGAAATGAGGAAAGAGTGGGTAATGGAACTGAAAGTAGCAAGCTATGGCTAGACTGAGAATGAGTTAAATAACCCTAAACAACTCATAGAATGGAGGATCATGTTCTACCACAGAGTTATCTAGCCAGGTTACCGCTGCTTCTAAGAAGCATATTCTTAGAAATGTTTTGAATGGTCTTTCCACATGACTACTCTATCCAAACCTCAATCACCTTGATATACCACTACCAATGCAAGCCTAAGGGAGCCTCGACAGATGTTTGTGCAATATTCTTTTGGGTAGTATACAAAACTAAATTAGAAGACCTGGGAGTGAAATCCAGTAATCTGCTTTTAAAACTTTCCAGGTGTTGTGACGTATCCTAAGATCTAAGAACCAGTAAGTCTCTAAGTGTGTGTGATGGAGGAAGGTAATTGGTTAATTATAATAAACCAACTGCTTGGCCTCATAGCTTAGAACATAGGTGGGTGGAATAAACAGAATAGGATGCTGGGCAGAAGAGGAAGTGAGGTCAGACTCTGCTCTGCTCCCAGAGAGACTCTGCTCTCTGGAGCAGAGGCCCTGCTTTGCTCTCCCAGGCACACGCGATGAAACTCCGACCAGGATGGAGTAGGCTAGAATCTTCCCGGTAAGTGCACCTTGGGGTGCTTACACAGATGATTAGAAATGGGCTAAATTAATATGTGAGAATTAGCCTAGAAGAGGCTAGATAGAAATGGGTCAAGCAGTTAAGTGAATACAGTTTGTGTGTTGTTATTTCGGGCATGAGCTAGCCAAGTGGCTGGGGTGTTGGGGACGCAGCCCCGCCGCTCCCTATTTCAACATGTGTGAATTTGGCAATTTTAATGTGATCATTGCCTGCTGAGTGCATTGCTTGAGAAAGTGCTGATGGAAAAAAAAATGCTGGTGGCAAAGGAAAGAGTGGGTAACAAGGCAATATGAGTGATTGCACTTGGCTGGGCTCTAGGGGAAATAGTTCTGCTTATGCTTATAAAATAATGATTCTCATGATACTGTGACTTCTCACAGGTAGGAACTATATTGTATTAAGCAGGGCAGTGTTCTAGAGGACAAGATTCACTGGTGTGTGTGTGTGTGTGTGTGTGTGTGTGTGTGTGTTTGTTGTAGATTGAGCAGATATATGATTGGCGTACAAATCTATGGGTCTTTCAACAATGGCAATTGCATGTTGGAGAAGCAGAAGCTTTTTAGTTTATGAAGCTAAATGCCTTGGCAGTCCTGATCTGGTATTGTAATCCTGGGCAATGCCTGGAGAGTCAGTGGTATTGAGTCAAAGTTGAAAGAAGGTGGAGCCACTCTCACTGTAGGATGGCAGCACCAGCAGCTAGCTATAGATACTCCAGCTCAGTAGAGAAAGCAAAGACAAAAAGGAGCACAACTTTCTTCAGGACCTTTTTATATATGGTTACCCACTGGAAAGTGCTACCGGCTTTGAGGATGGATCTTCCTTCTTTATTCCATCTTCTGTAAAAATGTCCACAAAGACACACTTATAAGTGTCATGGATTGTGAACACCAACCATCACATGTACCTTATTCATTCTAGATTTCTTTGGTGATAAATACATAACATTCTATTGCTGGTATTTAGTGAATATTAGTATAAAATAACAATGTTTAACAAGCTCTCTTTGCATTGTTGGAAAATTAAATTTTTCCGGTATTTATTCAAGGCCTAGAACAGAACCATTTTCTTAGCTTGATTCTCTGGTGTATAAGTCAAAAATAATGCAACCAAGAAATCCCTAAATGAATGTATTAAGACAGAGTAATTAATAGATAAATAGTAAAGAAACTTCCTTTGTGTATAGTCATCTGGTCAATTTTTAACTCATGTAAAATTGTGCTAGATAATTTGAGATTTTAAAGATTTATTTTATTTTTTACTCTGTGTGTGGGAAGTGCATGCATGTGTGCACACACATGGGTACCTTTGAAGTCCATGTGATCTCTTGGAGCTGAATTATAGACATCTGTGAGATGCTGCCACAAGTGCTGAGGTGTGAACTCTGGGCCTCATGATAGAGCAACAAGTACTCTTAACCACTCAAGCATCTCTCAGCTCCTGGCTCGGTCATCTCAGTATCAGGGTTATTCACTGGGGAAAGGGTGTGTATTTGCCTTCTGCTGAGTTCTGTGCTAAGGTCTAAAAAAGACCTAGAGTTTATGTCACTTAGAACAAAAGCATAAGAACAAGTGTGCTTAGATATTTGAAGACATCTGGATGGAGTGGTAGGGTGTGGGGAACACAGTTATGAACAGGAAAGGAGACTGATAGTCCTCTAGACTAGGAAAGAGAAAATCCCAGTAAATCCATCTTAAAGAAGAAAGCTAAGAACTTGTGAATGTCTGACACATCCCACATTCGGTGATGCTAATGAGTGTCAAGGACCAGAACTAGAAACTGAGTCCATCTTGTTACTCTCCCTGACTCTGGCTTCCTCACTCATCTCCACCCTGCCCTAATATTGTTCATTTCTGAGGACAAAACTGGTGGAGCTGAAATGGCCACCAAATTGCTAGCCAGACCTTCTCTACTGTCATTTCCATCCCATTTCTAGGTTAAGTGATGCAGCCCATTTGTTGTAAGTTAGCAGTTGCTCTGAAGACAATTGTAAAGAACAAAAGGAGCAAAAGGAAAAACACTAAAATGCCCAGAAAAAAAAAATGGGAGTGAACTTATCTTAGCCTCTTGTTTCTTTTGCTCTGTGTCCTTCTATTTAGCCCTCCTGAACTTCAGGGGTTTTACAGGTTAATCTGTGAGCATGTTTCTTTTCTTACTGCTTCTCCTGTTCTTGGCCAAAAATAAAAGTCATTGCTATTTTACCAGAGCTCAGTGTTATTGTTTTTGATTTGAAAGCTGTGAGACGAAAAAGATATAGTTTGGGTCAAAGATTGGTGTCAGTCTTCAGGTCAAAATCTAATTGCATGATGTGAAAACTAAAATCTTACCACTGGGGAGAAACCATCACCAAATAGATGGATTCTTCAAGCTGATGGCAAAGGAGAAAAGTGTTTGTCCTATGGAGCATTAGTAAGATGACTTCCTTAGAAAGAAAGCCAATTGAACAAATCAAGGATAGCCCCAGTATCACAGATTCTGCTAAGGTAACAAGCAGGCTGGAGGAGTAAAGAACAACCAGGGGAGAGTTGATGGCACTGGGGTCATCGTAAAATCAAGAGTAAAGAGATAAGGATTGTCAAGCATGATGCCCTGAGTTAGATCTGCAGGACCAACTACTAACTCTTGAAAGTTGTCATCTGACTGCTACAATAGGCCACAGCATGTGTAACCAAAATTTACACATTAATTAATATTTTAAGAATAAAGAACTGAGTTGGGAGGTGGTAGCACATGCCTTTAATCCCAGCACTTGGGAGGCAGACAGGTGGATCTCTGTGAGTTCAAGGCCAGCCTGGTCTATAAGAGCTAGTTCCAGGACTGACTTCAAAGAAACCCTGTCTTGAAAGAAAAAAAAGGATGAAGAGGAGAAAATAAAAGAAAAAAAGAATAAAGAACTGAACAATGTAGGCAGATTGGGGATTAAAGAGTGAAAAAAGGAGGAGAGTAATATCAAAGAAATTTGGTGTGAAAAATACCCTTACCAGATTTACATTTTACCAAATCAACCAAACAGTCTAAAATGTGAACTCAGGTAGAGCAGGTGTCTACCAAAATGTTGGGAGAAAGCCAGACATAGTGGCCCACTATATAATTTTAGCAACTGGGAGTCTGAGGCAGGAGGATTGCAACAAATTCCAGGATAACCTGGGCTACCCTGAGACTCAAAAGCAAATAAAAGTTTGGAAGATGCTATCATGTTCGTTTCACTAATGGTGCCTCAAGAGAGACATGTATGACATAAAAAGTAGCTAATCCTATTACAATATGAAGAAAATCAGAACCTTTAATACACACTGATCATATTTCCAGTCATCGAAAGCCTAAGCTTTCCCAGTATTGACACACACACACACCAACACTCTGTAAGAGCATACTTAATTCTGGACTGAATATGAATGGCCACGACCCAGGACTACAGATCTATGTAGATGAACTTTCTTGTTGGACTTTCTTTGGGACCACTAGCCCCAAAATAATGACTGGAGACTTACTATTAATTATGAAAGCTTAACCTTTAGCTTAGGCTTATTCCCAACTCACTCTTATAACTTAAATTAACCTGTTTCTTTTCATCTACATTCTGCCAATTGGCTTTTTACCTCTCCTCCATTCTTTATGTCCAATTTCCTACATGACTCGTTGGCATCTTTCTGATACCTAGATTCTTCCCAAGTTCCTCTCTTTCCCCAGAGACTCACATAGTCTCTCCTGCCTAGCTATTGGCCATTCAGCTCTTTATTAAACCCATCACAGTAACACATCTTAACACAGTGTTAACAAATATCCCACAATAGATCTCAGGTGCCCTGAATAACAGATCCAACTAGAGAAAAGGCTATATCAACTTTTTCTATATTCACAGAAAAGAGGTTCTCCTCTCACACTAGGATTTAACACACAGATTAATTCTGAAACCATTAACTTGCTTCTCAGAGAGACTCAGGTGGGATGATCTGGTAGCTGGCTGCCATAATATATGGAAACCTATTAGAGTTAGACCTCTTGTTGGATACAGCCTTAGTTTTGGAGTTCATGGGGCCTCAGTTATGCATTAAGCTTAGCAATACATGTTGAGAGTCTATCTAAAAGTTGAGTGGATGTTAAGATAATTAAAGGTTGATAGTTATCAAAAGCAACAAAACCCTTCCATCTCTCCACAATCACAATGTTCCTCTCAATCAAGGTGGCAGTCTGCAGGGTATTTGATAAAGATGCAGACACTTCAGGGAGCTTCAGTTCACTGTAGCCTTTTATTGCAATTCTATGTAAGATAAGAGCAGGGAAGCACATATCTTAATTAAGGGAGCCATCTTAGGGTTGGCAAGAGACTTGGTGCTAGAGGGGCTCCCAGGTGCCCAGGGCGATGTCCCCAGTTAGTTCCTGGGGCAGCTGAGGATAGGGAACCTGAAATGACCCTATCCTATAGCCATACTGATGAATATCTTGCATATCACCATAGAACCTTCATCTGGCGATGGATGGAGATAGAGACAGAGACCCACACTGGAGCACGGGACTGAGCTCCCAATGTCCCAATAAGGAGCAGGAGGGAGAATATTAGCAAAGAAGTCAGGACCACGAGGGGTGCACCCACCCACAGAGACAGTGGGGCTGATCTATTGGGAGCTCACCAAGGCCATCTGGACTGTGACTGAAAAAGCATGGGATAAAACCGGACTCTCTGAATATGGCAGACAATGAGGGCTGATGAGAAGCCAATGACAATGGCACTGGGTTTTGATCCTACTTCATGTTCTGGCTTTGTGGGAGCCTAGCCAGTTTGGATGCTCACCTTCCTAGACCAGGATGGAAGGGGGGAGGACTTTGGACTTTCCACAGGGCAGGGAACCCTGACTGCTCTTCAGACTGGAGAGGGAGGGGGGAGAGGAGTGGGGGGAGGGGGAGAAGAGTAGGAGGAGGGGGAGGGAAAAGGGAGACAGAGAGGGAAATGGGAGGCGGGGAGGAGGCAGAAATTTTTTTTCAATAAAAAAAAAAGAGTACACATTGCAGGCTGGGGATCCCAAACAACTCTTTTAAAGCTGATTTTTCTCCTCTCCTACTTGCGTTTAGCATGCAGATTAATTTGGAGACTGTCACTTTGTATGCCAGAGAGCTGTAAGGTGTTTGTGCTGACAGAGGCTTGGAGAGGGTTCTCTGATGTAAAAATATGGTAATGGAATCCTTCATCTCACAGGATTTGCAGTGCATATATCAGTAAGATACTACCAGTTAGACCTGATGGCTGATACTAGCTGAGGTAAAGTGGCTCTCACAAAATGAATATGTGAGTTTTAAAAGATTCTTCCAAAGAGAAATTAGGTTGCCCAAGACATGAAAACCTGAAGCCCATGAAAAGGAAAGGGAAAGACGAGGCTTTCTTCCCAATCCAAACTCTCCCTTGACCTTAAAGGCAGTGGCTCATAGTTCCAAAGAGAAGTTAGACCAAATTGTCTAAGTCTTCCATAGTCTATACTAAAGCTTGTTTGATATCTAAGAATATACACCATATCCAAATTGTATTTTGTGCTTTATCTTGGGTTAGTAACAGCATGAAACCACCAAAATTGATAAAATATATAATAAGCAGGGAGAATTAAAAAGTATATGTTGATTCTCACAGTAAAAATAAATCAAGGATTGTAGATGTAGCAAAATTGGGAGAGTGCTTGCCTAATAGGCTCAAAGTCCTGGGTTCGATCCCAGCACTGCATAAATCATGTGTGGTGGCACATCCCTGTAATCCCAGCACATGGGAAGGGAAAGCAAGAAGGTTAGAAGTTCAAGGTCACCCTTTACTACTTAGTGAGTTTAAGGCCAGTCTGGGACACACACAATTCTGGGAGTGAAGGGAGAAGCAAAACCAAAACCAAAGCCTAGAGGCTAGCCATGAAGAGGGCTAGTTATGATGCTGAATTCACACAAAATTCTAAACAAGTAAATTCATCATGATGTCTAGAGCAGGTTAATAGTCATCATTTCATAGATGTATCAGTGATTGGGGATGGGTATGATGGAACTTCTGAGTGCTGATAAAACTTTACTTCCTGGTACTACTAGATTATTACATGGTCATGGAGCTATGTCTACTTTGTCACAATTCTTCAAACTGGACACGACGTTCCCAGAATTCATATATATATATATATATATATATGTATATATATACACATATATATATATACACACACATACACACACACAGAGGCTGCCACTAAATAACTTTATTTAAAATGCCTTTTTCAGTTTGGTGCTAGGAACAGAAACAGGGCCTTGAACATGCTAAACACGTGCCCTATCATTGAGCGATAGCCATAACCAATAATACTTTTTAAATTTTAACCTGTTTAACTATTTTAGGTACTTCACCTCAGTAGACTATGCAGTACTTGTCCTTCTGTGACCAGCCTGTTTTACTCTGCATGATTTATCCTGGTTTGTCCATGATGTCAAAATTGGTGGGATTCCCTTCTTTGTAAAGGCTAAGTAATATTCTGTTGCATTTCTTTTTTTTTTTTTTTTTTTTTTTTTTT
>NW_026067910.1:3199852-3209878 GCF_014885135.2 Alexandromys fortis | reverse complement strand
AAGGTCATTGGTTAATTAATAAAGAAACTGCTTGGCCCTGATAGGTTAGAACATAGGTGGGTGGAGTAGACAGAACCGAATGCTGGGAGGAGGAGGAAGTGAGCTCAGACGCCTCAGGCAGACACCATGCTCCCCTCTCCCGGGCAGATGCAATGAAGCTCTGACCCAGGATGGACATAGGCTAGAATCTTCTTGGTAAGTGCACCTTGGTGCTATACACATTAATAGAAATAGGCCAGGCAGTGTTTAAATGAATACACTTTGTGTGTTGTTATTTCAGGGTATAAGCTAGCCAGGCAGCAGGGAGCAGGGCGGCAGGAATGCAGCCCACAGCTCCTTCAACAGAATTCAAACAATTCAAAGAGAGCATAATAGCATACAGTATCAAAATTCTCTGTTTATTTTCCATCTTTGTGCAGCTTTATTTTAACCTCTATTTCATTTATTTTTACTTTTATTTTTTGAGACGCATTCTCTGTATACCTCTGTATATCTCTGTATATTCTCTGTATATATGTTTCTTGGAATAACTCTGTAGACCAGACTGTCCTTGAACTCTCAGAGATCCTTCTGTCTCTGCCTCCCAGGCATTGAGATTAAAAGTGTGTGCTACCACACCTTGAAGTCACAGAGGTCAATCTCCCTCTGCTTTCCAAGTGTTGGGATTAAAGGTGTGTCCTACCACACCCAGCTACTCTCTTTCTTCTTCTTTTTTTTTTGTTTTTTACTTTAAGAACTTTAACTTTTAGTCTGCATATATTTTCAACACACTGTAAATCATTTAGAGGTTTTCTTTGTTTTTGAATCTCTCTTTACTGTATCTCTCTCTTTTTCTGAACACATGAGCCTTTAAATTATGGAGCAATATGGGTAGGATTAAAGCCATGGCTTTGGCAGCTAGATCCAGCCCATTCCTTAACTTTCCAGCCTCATGGCGGAGGTACCGGTTTTAGCCATGTTTACCACCACAACTCTATGGTGTTTTAAGGTCCCTTCCAGCAAGCAAACTGCAGTATTCTGCTCACAGACCACATTCAATCAGACTACCTGCTTGAGTCTGAGTCAGAGTTTGCCCTGGCAGGACGGCCCAGAAAACCGGCATTTTAAAACAGCACCACTTTTTTCCTGCTACGGCTGAAAACAAACAAGCATTCAGTTGGCTTTTATCAACACCATTTAAGTGTTTTGTGGCAGGACCTCTTAAGAGCTGCAGGGTTTTGCAGCTAAAGCCTGAGTCAGGAAGCCTCTCTTAGATGAGAGTGTTTGCTTGCCTCTAGCAAGCAGAGAGCAGACCCAAGAAATTGCTGCTACCACGCCAGGCGCCATTCTGTTGAAGGAGCTGTGGGCTGCATTCCTGCCGCCCTGCTCCCTGCTGCCTGGCTAGCTTATACCCCGAAATAATAACACACAAACTGTATTCATTAAGCACTGCCTGGCCCATTTCTATTAATGTGCATAGCACCGAGGTCCACTTACCAGGAAGATTCTAGCCTATGTCCATCCTGGGTCAGAGCTTCATTGCATCTGCCCGAGAAAGGGGAGCATGGCGTCTGAGCTCACTTCCTCTTCCTCCCAGCATTCTGTTCTGTTTACTCCACCCACCTATGTTCTAACCTATCAGGGCCAAGCAGTTTCTTTATTAATTAACCAATGACCTTCCTCCATCAACACACAGACACACAGACACTCACACCACATATACATGTAAGCCACATTCTTGTACACATATACAAACACAGAACATACCACACTCATACACTCCACATGTGTACACATGCATACACACATAGCACAAATACATCCACATGCATATACACAGAGAGAGAATATATCATACAGATACACCACACACACCACATGCATATACATACACACAGAGAAATACCTGCTGTGGGTTAACATTCTTGTACACTATAAATATTTGTCACTCATAGTGGCTTAATAAAATGCTGATTGACCAGTATCCAGGCAGGAAGTATAGATGGTATGACAAGGCTAGGAGAATTCTGGGAAGAGGAAAAGCAAAGACATAGTCATTAGCCAGAAGCTGAGGAAGCGAGACAAGAATGTCTCACTGAGAAAAGATACCAAGCATCATGGATAAACATAGATAAGAATTATGGGTTAATTTAAATTGTAAGAGCTAGTTAATAATAAGAGTTAGTAGTAAGCCTGAGCTAAGAGGCCAAACCGTTTGTAATTAATATATGCCTCTGTGTTTTTATGTGGGACTGAATGGCTAAAGGACCAGGTGGGACAGAAACTTCTATCTACACATACCATACACATACACCATGTATACACACATACTACTTGTATGTACACATGTACACATACACAGAGACTATACCATATGCATACACCACACATGTATGCATATGCACACATATACCTCATATATACACATACCACATGCATATATACATGCACACAGAGAACATACCACATAAATATACCACACATGTGTATACATGCACAGACACAATTATAACCCCTTGGTACTGATGTCTGGAAATTGGTGTGGGAGAATGGTCTATATTCTGTCAATTATATTTTAAATAAACACCAATTGGCCAGTAGCCAGGCAGGAAGTATAGGCGGGACAGCCAGATAGGAAGTAGAGACGGGTCAATGAGAACAGGAGAGTTC
The DNA here is from genome assembly GCF_014885135.2 of Alexandromys fortis. Classification (NCBI taxonomy): domain Eukaryota; kingdom Metazoa; phylum Chordata; class Mammalia; order Rodentia; family Cricetidae; genus Alexandromys; species Alexandromys fortis. The sequence goes on along the minus strand of NW_026067910.1, from coordinate 3,207,229 downwards.
TGGGAAGGAGGATGCCCATTCCTCTGCAGTCCTGACCCCACCACAGAAGAAGCAAGATGTGACTGCCTCGTGGAAAAAGGTACCAAGCCATGTGGCTAACACAGATAAGAATAATGGGCTAATAATGGACTATATAAGTCATAAGAGTTAATAAGAAGCCTGATATAATGGGCCAATCAGTTGATAACTTATGTAGACACTCTGTGTGATTTCTTTGGGACATAATAACTGCGGGAACCAGGCAGGACAGAAACCTCAGACAACAGGAAATAGTGAAAGAAATGAAGAGGCCCCACCCAGATGGATTCTGGGTTTCCAACATGCTCTGAGGCTTTTGGTGTCTTTCCCTGGTAAAGGATAATGGATGTGGGGAACATGCAGACACAGGATTTGGAAGTTGCTCATTTTTGTCTCCACCCAGAGCAGCAGCCCTGTGTCACGCGGTCAACACTGAGAAAGGACACACTTTATGTTGTAAAGCCACACAGTAAGTATTGATCTTCCAGGAGATCCTTATGAATGTCAGGTGCTGGCACCGTCAGCTTTGTTGCGTGTAACCAGTCTTGAAGTGCATAAGCTTCTAAAAGAAAGATCATTTGAAAAGACTGTAAAATTGAGTGCTGTAATTATTTTCATGGGTATAGAAAGAGTGTGGGGCTTATTATCAGTGTACAGAAAGGGCAGTGTAATTAATCATCAATTATATTCCTAAAATTGGGCTTCCTTTAAAAATGTAAAAGTCAAAGAAATGCATTTATTTTTAATTGAGGTTTTAAGAATATGTTTTAAATTAGCATCATGAAAATGTTATTAGGACAAAAATCATTTGCATGGCCCACAAAAGACCCCATTTTCAGTAATGGGTGTCACGTGTATTGACTCTAATAAGACTTTGCCCTCGCTTGGCTTTTTATTTTTTCCTTTCATTTTTTCCCCCAATCTAAAAAGCTTTAATTTGTTTACAAACATTTATCCTGCTTCCTTATGTCTCATGAGGATAATTCTCTGGGATATTAAAACACACACACACACACACACACACACAGAAACCTGCCTCCTTCTCCCTGTAGGCAGAGCAACAACAGGCCATGAGGAGCCATCATGAGAAAGAATCCAAGGGGCACCATTTGGTGCTGCATTCTCCCTTTACCACAACACAGAGTGACGCTACCAAGCTCAGCTACCAAGTTCAGATGGAAAACCCAAAGATGCTTTGGAGGACAAGACAAGCACTTCAAAGAAGAATGCAGAGCATTGCTGGGAGAAAGAAGATGTGTGCTGACAGCTCTCAGGGTTGCTTTTCTGCTACATTCAATTCTTCTGATAAACTAAAGTTACGTTCTTAGAGCCTCAATTAAAAATAAATGCAAATATACATGCACCCACACACACAAATTAAAAAATATATATTTTAGTCAAAAATAACTTATCAAAGAAAAACATGTCTCTTACTTTTTAAATATTTTATTTTTCAATTGTTAAAACCATGTATTTAAGGCTGGTAAGATGGCTCGAGGGTAGAGGCACTTGCTGCCAAGCCTGATGACCTGAGTTCAGTCCTCAGAAACCACACAGCAGAAGGAGAGAACTGATTTCCACAAGATATCCTCTGCCCTCCATTCATGTGCTGTGACATGTGTCCTCATGCGCATATACACACACCCACACTCAGAATATATAAATGTATAAAAGGTGTGTGTTTATAACTTGCTGCATGAAGTTTTGAAATACATATACACTGAGCAATGACTAAATCCAGCAAGTTCACATGTGCATCCCCACATTTAATTATCATTTCATCCTGAGAATTCATAATATCCAGTCTCTGAGGATTTCTCCGTTTATGCTCATAATCCTAGATGCAGCAGGCTGAAGAGGAGGCTCTTGAGTTTGAAGCAGGAATGAACTATGCAAGGAGAGCCATAAAAAGAAGAATACATGTTATTATGAATAGTTGTCTTAGTTAGGATTTCTATTGCTGTGAAGAGACGCCATAATGATAGGAACTCTTATAATGGAAAACATTTCATTGGAGTTATCTTACAGTTTCAGAGGTTGAGCATATAAGACCTTAAAGCCCACCCTCACAGTGACACACTTCCTCCAACAAGACCACACCTACTCCAACAAAGCGACACCTCCTAATAGTGCCAAGAATTCAAACACATGAGTCTATGGGGCAATACCTCCAAACCACCATAATAGTGGTCACTGTGTTGTATGATGGATTTCTTGAACGGTTTCCTCTTGTATAAACTGATGTTTGTATTCTTTGACCAACTCTCCCCAGCTTCTCAGCCTCAAACTCTACAGCCCCCAGTAAAGCTTCATTCCACACAGTCAACATTTTAGCTTCCTCCTAAGCGAGGTCCTAGGGCTGATTGGAGTGGTGTATCATAGCATTTACCTTTCTATGGCAGACGTTTCTTCCCCTTAGCACAATGCCCTCTGGTTTCATCCACGTTGTTGTAATTAGCAGGATTCTCTTCTCTTATAGAGATGACTACTATTCCATTGTGTACGCAAATCACATCTCCTTTTATCCACCCATCCAGTGACACTGTCAGTGTGTGTTGTGCCACTGTGGTACAACAGAGAAACCCCTATTAATAATAGCATGCATTCTTTTTAAGGCTCCCATTGTGTAGATTATTCTGGCTTCAAACTTAAGAGCCGCCCACCCCAGCCTGCAGAGTTCTGAGATTACAGGCATAAACTGCCGGGCCTGAAAAATCTTGAGAGAGTAGAAATTATAAATTCTCACTACAAAATCATAACTATAGGAGGGGATGTACATGTAGATTTTCTGGATTTAGTCATTGCTCAGTGTATATGTACTTTAAAACTTCATGCAGTAAATTATAAATACACACATTTTAAATAGGTTTAGTTAGTTAGTGATTGTGTTTGTTCCTAAGTCTTAGCTACTGTGACTAATCCTGAAATGAATACAGAAGAGCAGGCAGGACTCTGACATGCATGCCTAGTATGTGATTGCTGAGTGATGTAGTGGGTCTATATTTAGTCTGTTGAAAATTCTCCATACTGTTCTCAATGGTGGCTATGCTAATTTGCATTCCTGTCAACAGAGTGTGAGCCTTCCCATTTCTACACACCACTACCACCACTACCAATTTCCTTTGTCTTTTTGTCATTATTTTTTTATTAAAATAGAAAATTTAGGGTTTACCCTGATATTTTCAGACTTGGACATCACTGTTCTTTACTTATATCCGTGCTCTTGTATGTTTTATTCTTTTGTTATTTTTTAATGATACCCATCTTCGTAGAGTGAAATATTTCATTGTGGCTTTTCAAATTACCTTTTTTAATTCAGAGCACTTGAGCTTTTAAATTTAACCAGACAACTACCAAAAATATCAGTAATTTCACTCTGAAATCTTATAATACTGATAAGTTTGTGTCTTAAAAATAGCACACACTTAATGGAAAGAGGATGGGGTCCTGCCCCTCATTTCCGAACTATTTGCTGCTGGCAGATGCATAGCAGGGAAAGCCGTTTCCTACAGATGTGCAACCTCTGGTAACCCCACGGTGCTGCCACTCAGTGGTCACACAGCTGGCCCTGCTTAAGCTAAATTGGTCACAAAAAGTACCTAGGAAGTTAAGAATCTGTGAAAAATTGACTGGTAGGGATGTGGTGTTTGATAGGGATGGGGTTCGATTGGGATGGGGGAAATGTGAGAGGGTGAGGGAAGAGTAATCAGTATTTATCATATACACGTTGGACTGTTCTTTATTAAAGAGACTCCTTTCACAGCAGCCAAGGGCAACAAGAGCTCTTCTGTGCCAGGCAATGGAATGATGTTTGTCAGGGATTGAAGGGTTTTTTGTTTTGGGTTTCGTTCTGAGACCAAGTGTCACTCTATAAGCCAACACTGGGTTTTAACTCACTGTACAACCCAGGCTGTCTTCACACTCACAGTGCTCCTCCTGCCTCTGCATCCTAGGTGCTGAGATTACAAGCATTTACCACTGAGTCCAGCTTGGAAGTGACTTTTGTACGGAATTTTCTATTGATACTGGTGCATCTAAATTTCAGGGCGCCACCCTAAAAACCCAGGTTTACAAAATCATATTCTTTAAAACTTAATTCTTTTTCTTCCCTTCTCCTACAACTTTTAGTTATCTCAGATTATGTCAGACCGTCAGCCAGCAGAGCCAGCATGCCCTCATCCAGCAGGCACTACAGTGTTTCCAGGCCACAGGGTCCCCTCCACATTCCTCAGCCAACTGTTAAAAGGTAAGAAAGCAGGCTTTCCTAACATGAACAAAAAGTTTCTTAGAAACTTAACAGTGGGTTTGAGTTTTGTAGGAGCTGCTTGCTTTCTTTGTGGAGTGTGTCTCATTTTTTTAGGTGGGGTCTCATTATATCTCCGGCTGGCTGGGGACTTCACTATATAGTCCAGGCTGGCCCTGAAATCATATTCTTTATGTCTCAGATTCAAATGCTAGGATTACAGGTGCGCACTGGCATACCTGAGGATGTTGGAGTTATAGATTGCACTGGCACACCTGAGGATGTTGGAGTTATAGGGTGTGCACTCTCACACCCATGGATGTTGGAGTTATAGAAGTGCATCTGTCACACCTGGGGATGTTGGAATTACAGCAGTGCACTGTCACACCTGGGGATGTTGACATTATAATAGTGCACTGCCATGCCTAGTTTCACACTGCTTCATTTGTTTTTGTGAACCAGGGTATCCTGTTTCCCAAGCTGAAGGTGACCTTGAACTCCAGCACCTCCTTTGTGCAGCAATTACAGGAATGACCCACCACACCATGCTTATAAAATGTTAAGAGTCAAACTCAGAGCTTATTGTGTAAGAACGCTTCCAGTGACCTACATCCCAAAACCTGATGCTGCTTTCTTAATGCAGCGACTCCCCTGTTCGCGGAGCCAAGGCTGACGCGGGTCATAATGAACTGGATAAACGAGCAGGAGCCACTCCTCTGAGTGTCCTCCCTCTAATATCCTACTGTTGAAATATGGAGCGGCGGGGCTGCGTCCCCAACACCCCGGCCGCTTGGCTAGCTCATGCATAACAACACACAAACTGTATTCATTTAAGAACTGCTTGGCCCATGAACTCTAGCCCTTACAGGCTAATTCTCGCACCTGGACTAGCCCATTTCTAATAATGTGTGTAAGCACCCCAAGGTGCGCTTACCGGGAAGATTCTAGCCTCTGTCCATCCTGGGAGAGTTGAGCATGGCGTCTCTGCCCCAGCAGAGCTGTCGGGTCTCTCCGGGAGCAGAGCAGAGTCTGACCTCACTTCCTCTTCCGCCCAGCATCCTATTCTGTTTATTCCACCCACCTATGTTCTAAGCTATGAGGCCAAGCAGTTGGTTTATTATAATTAACTAATTACCTTCCTCCATCATCCTACCAGGTATGGTGGAGAGAATGTGGCACCCTACTGGCTGAGCAGTACTTGGGCTGCAGTCATATGGGAAGGAAGCACAGCCTTCATGTAGATGAAGCAGATTTTTGCTTAGTGAACTGCTGTAAAATGCAATCCGAACTTTCGTTTAACGAACTGAAAGTCCAAACCAATTAGAAAACTGTCTGACCCAAACCAGAGTTCAGTCCAGACCAGGAGAGAAACTATTGTCTCCACTGTACTTCACCTATGCTCTGAAACAAGCCCCGCTGCTTTGGAAAAGGTTAAAATTATATTTATGCAGCAAAGCTGAAATGGCTTGCCTTAAACGGAGCAAGCATCAGCATAGTCCCAGGACCCTCACCCTTAGCAGGACAGGAGAGCAGATGTTGGAAGGGCATGGCTGTACGCTTTCAGGCAAACACCGGGAGAAATGGGGAAAGGGGATTTTTAATAAGCAGGTACTTTAAGATCATGTTGAGGGATATGCACATTAGTGCTATCATTTCCTTATTCAAAAGGGCAGCCCCAGTCTCTGAATGCACACAGAGGCACCCACCTTCCCACAGGACTGGTGGATACAATGGACCAACTGTTAGCTCAAACTGAAGGACTAGAAAAATCAAACAGAAGATCAGGTCAGTATGGATGACTCAATAGGCTTTTGAAATATGTGATAAGACTGAGATGCAACTAATTTAGACAGAGAGAGAGAGAGAGAGAGAGAGAGAGAGAGAGAGAGAGAGAGAGAGAGAGATCTTTGGCCAAATCCCCCCCTCCCCCATCTGCTTCTGTGCAAGTTTCACCCAGACTAGCAAGAAAAACAGTGGATTTGCTGCAGTAACTGGTTCGAGGACCAGTGTGGCTGGAGCAGAAGGAGAAAGAGAAAGTTAGACAAGAAAAATACCAGGGGGCAAGGTGTGCTGTTACCTGCTGCCTGACCTTAGGGGCTTCCTTGAAATGTGAGCTCTGGCTAGGGAGCCACGCCCACAGAATTTAAGTCAGGACAGTCAGGGATACACAGAGAAACCTTGTCTCAATAATAATAATGGCTGTGACGCAATTTTGACTAATGACACATACATTATGATCAGGGCTAGAAGAGGACTGCTCGCCGGAAAGCCTGCTTCACTCTTTAAGAGGTTTTCACGAGAAACTGAGTTTTCTGCTGAATGGGACTGTGTGCCAAAATCACCTGAGGGACTGACTGAATGCCTCCTTCCATGCAGAGATAAAACCAAGGCTAAAAGCCAATCCCACTGAGATGGCAGAGCAGAAAACTAGAAAACCCACATCCCTGTGAAAATTATTGAGCTGTTAATTAATCAGCCCTGAAATATTTTCTCAATAATATATGAGATTATAACATTGCTTGTTATTTATGACACCTTACGTTTGTGTCTTTTCTCTCTCTCTCTCTCTCTCTCTCTCTCTCTCTCTCTCTCTCTCTCTCTCTCTCCTAAAGCTGCCATACCAAAATACTCCAGAAAAGACATGAAGTTCAAGACCAAGGTGTTGATAGCATTAGTTTCACCAAACCTTTCTCTTCAGCTTATATCCCTCAAAAGCCCTTTTCTCCATGGGCAAGCAGCCCCACCCCCACCCCTCTATCCCTGGTGATCTAACATTAGAGACTTGCCCATGCTACACAAGTGCTTTTCTGAGCTGTATCCTTGACTCCCGAGCCTTTCTTCATCTTATTAAAAGGACCCTAGTCCTCATGGAGTCTAACAGTTAGACTAAGACCCTAGCCCCATGACCTCATCTGGTCTCAGTTACCTCTTTAAAGGCCCTCACTCCAATTTACCCAAATAGCAAAACCTATTGTGTCTTCTTATAAAAAACCTATTATCTAAAACCGGTCTCGCTGAACATAGCGGACAAGGAGGACTACTGAGAACTCAAGAACAATGGCAATGGGTTTTTGATCCTACTGCACCTATTGGTTTTGTGGGAGCCTAGGCAGTTT
>NW_026067910.1:3155094-3198351 GCF_014885135.2 Alexandromys fortis | reverse complement strand
CATTTAAATAACTTAGGGTTCTGTTGAAGTGAGACACGATTGCTCCCGACAGCATTGATCTAATCCCAAGAGAACATTGAGCACCAAAGACACTCCACTTGGAGCTTGTTTTCTCCTTGGCAAAACTGGCCTTTGGGCAAAGAAATGCCCATACCTCAACTACTAACAAGATACATAGTATCTGAAAATGGATAAGCAGGATTGTCAAATCTTGCCAAGAGAGGATAAGACAGTTTTGAAATTTTTTTCCTGCCTTTGAAAATGGTCTGTCAGTTATTCTAGGCCTTAGCCAAAATTGGTTGCTCCAACATTGCATATGAGACTTTGGGGAATTACCCAAGTAGCCAGTTATCTCTGTCATTTGTTGCACATTTTGGAAGTTGCTTGATTGCACTTCTGAATACTCAAGTAATATTATTTCCCTTCTTGGATCTTCGATGGGTTAAAGACTTCATAATTGTAGTTACTTTCCTCTCATGACTTGGCCAAGTTATTTATTATACAAGATTTAAACTAGTTAGGATAGGATTTTTGTTCTTATTGTATATAATTTTATATTAGGCTCAGAACTCTCTTATTTAAACAAAAGAGGGAAGTGCTGTAGGAAATCTTACAGCTTATGGTTACCTGCCTACTTGGGTGTGACCTCTTAGACCATATATGCAGATGCAGAGCCTGCATCCACCCCTTCCCCTTTTTCGCTGGCTGCTCTTTCAGATTGCTGGATTGTTGAACTGGATCTCTATTTTCCATTCAAGCAGAGAATTCTGATTTGTGAGTTTACCCCTAAATAAATAACCATCTATTTCTCAATTCTGAGCTAGCATGGGATTTCTTTTAAAGCATCCATGCCACAATATGTATATTTCTACTCTTGTCTAAGGTATTATGTTTATATAGCTCTTTTAAAAAATTGTGAAATAATTAAAAATTATGGATTAATAGTAATCTATAATAGTGAAACTTGTAGTCATATTAGTTAGGTTTTCTAAATGTACAGAGATAAATTTCAGATGGATAGGTATTCTTCAAACCTTTAAAAGACCTACAGAACATGATATTTAAAAGGGATTAAGAACTTAGACTTTTCTCAACAGTGAGGCAGGTTTACTTCTGGTAGCACCAATTACTTCAGAGAAGTTGATGGCATTGAAGAAACTTCTTATGGAATTTGCCTTCAATGTGACAAGGATAGCCATTTGGGAAAGAAACTGATCTTGCCTTGACTGCTTGATAGTATGCTCTATGAACTGGACATGTTATATGTAATTTTACTATGTTAAAGTTAAAACCTTTCTTTTAATTTAGACAGAAAAGGGAAGACGCTATGAGATTCCCCTCTGTATGTTGTGAATATGTTTTATTGCCATTGGTTAATAAAGAAGCTGCTTTGGCCTATGGCAGGGCAGAATAGAGCAAGGTGGAAAAACTAAACTGAATTCTGGGAGAAAGAAGGCAAAGTCAGAGAGATAACATGTAGCTGCTGAACCCTATTGAAACTTATTGATAGACCACAGCTTCATGGTGATACATAGCTTAATAGAAATAGGTTAATTTAAAATTTAAGAGCTAGCTAGAAATATGCCTAAGCTATTGGTCAAACAGTGTTGTAATTAATATAGTTTTGTGTGATTGTTTGGTCTGGGCAGGCAGAAAATGCATGAGCAGTCTCTGCTTACAGTTCTCCTTTGTAAGAATTGCTGTGGTCATAGTACCTCTTCACAGGAATAGAAATCCAACTAAAACATCCTTCCTGATTTCCTATGAACTGGCCTCTTTGTCCTTTAACATGTGACTCTTCCTTCTATCTCAAATATCTATTCATTTATGACTGTAATTCACATAGAACTTTACCCCATTCACAATCTGATCCAGCACACATCTATCCCATTTCTTTTTATATTCTCCTCCCACAGCTAAGTCATTTACTCTCCTGGGAACACCCTGCTACAGTGCTCTAGACAGACCATCTGATTAACCCCTATCATCTTTTGTTCACATGTCAGTAACAGGCTCATGCATTGGTGGTATCTGTGTGGGGTGGTCATTTTGTCTACAGAAGGCAGAATACATAGTAGCAAATGTAACTTCTCAAGGCTTGTTCAGTCAGGCATGATTATGATGCCAATTTCCTCAGAGGGTCAGTCAGGCAATGTGATTGACATCACTCATTAGACAACTAAGTCAGGAGTATTCTGCTAGAAGAAATACCAATAGACAACTTTGCTTGGATTAGAGACCTTCAGTAAGTCAGTGACTGGGATCATGGTTTATATTTCCTTTACATTGTATGGTCATTGACTATATTTATTTTAACTGAAATGTAGATATTACCAATTATGAGAGACAACTTTCAAGTACACAGGAGTGTTCTTCAACAATTTTATTCTTCAATAAAACAAGTTCAATTGAAATCCTCAGGAACCCACAATCTTCACTAATTCCTGTGAATAAATTCCCCTTAAAATCCATGACATTCTAGTCCATGATTAATAGCTTTGTAGAAGACATTTCATGGAACAGTGCAGTTATTATTTATTGTTTGTAATGAAGTTTTTATCCCAGGGGGACATGATGAGGATCACTGTCAGATTTTGTGAAATGCCTTTGGCTTTTCAATGGGGAGATACTATATATGGTAATAGACAGGGAAGCAATAATATTCTCTCACAACCCTGACACTAAGTTCATCTTTGTCTTTTAAAAATCAGTTTATTTTTGGGTCTTCTGGGGATTACTGAATTTAATTTGTCTGATAACTCTGGGATTGATGGGTAAAGGTGCTCGTTATAAAGGTAGTTCCTGGCCAGATGTGGTGACCCATATTTGGAATCTCAGCTTTCAGCAGCTTGGGTAGGAGGAGGATGGTGAGTTTAAGGCCAGCCTGAGCTATATAGTGAGCTCTTCTCTCAAAAATAAAATAAAAGTACTGTCTGTTACATTCTATCTTTCGAGCCTTATTAATGCTGAAAATGTGACAGTTGAGAAGGCACAGTGGTGCTAATTGGAATCTAAAGGCATAACAGTTTTAAATAAGAGAGAAATTTCTGATGAAACCGCAAATATGCAGACTAAGATCAAACATGTGTGCTATGAATAGGTACAAAAGGGAGAAGATAGAAAATATAGTGCACAACTTGTAAGAACAATGTTATAATCTTGTGCCTATATATGAATGGTATTTCTGTTACTTTATATAGCAGTTTTATGAGTTTATACTTGTATGCATTATTTCATCTGGTTCTTACTAGAAGCCTTGGAACTAGGATAGTTGATGGACTTTGCCTAATTCTATTGTCCTGGACACAGCTAAGTTTCAAAGGAACTGACCATTCCAAGGAGAGGGCTGGGAAATTGCCAGCAGATTTATCAGGAGCTTCATGGTAAATAGAAAACAAAACAAAACAACAAAAACACATGGAGCCCAGGAATCAGTGACTCCTGAACTGGGGTTCTCCATGAGGTCTGAATACAGATTCTAGTCCTTTTTCTTTAATGCCCCACTGCTGGGGATAATGGAAGGGTACCTATGAGATATGATTTGAAGGGCTCACATTATGTGGATCATTCTTATGCAACTTTCAGGAGCCAGTAGAGATTAAGTAGCTAGACCCAGCCATGGCTGTCAAAGTGAGGTGGTCTGGGAGGCCAAGGGTGAGGTATTAAATTCTGGGATTCCTGCAAGAGCACCACGAAGAAGTTGGACTCATTCATCTAATGTGCTTCTCCAAAATCACAGCACTCAGCTAAAAAATGCAGGGAAGCTGCCGGAGGCAGGGGGGGGTGGCGGCTGGGCCTTTAGCAGTCCCTGTCTCTTTTCAGTAACTACGTGTGTTCTCTTTTTTGATTCCCACTTTGCCGAAATTGTAGGCTGCTTCCACAGAACTAGCATCCTAGCAACTCTGTCCCTATAGAAAAATTCACTGTGACATTCTGCACATTCTAAATTCAATCAAGCATTGCTTCTCTGTTTTTGACAACTCTTCCCGGGTTTGCTCCACCTTCCCTCTCCAGATTCATTTTTCCTCATTGTCATCAATCTGCCGCCCTCAGCTCCGCCCCCTCACTCCACTCCTTGGCTTTTCAGGCAGCTACTGTGTGAATGAGAAGACTGAGAATCTAATTTATCGTATTGTGAAAAGTCTCACAGGAACATATTGCAAAGCCTCCCTCACAACCTACAGAGGGGGAGAGACTGTTCAAGAGACACCCCAAACATGAATCTCTAAACAGAGAGGGTCTCCAAAATATCTCTCACTAACAAGCTAACGCTGTTTCACTTAAAAAAAGAAAAGATCCAAACAATAAAACTTTGCCATTGTTCCACAGATTGCTGCTTTCCCTTTAAAAGGCAAGCCCTGATGTATAAAAGTCTGCCACAAGGCACATGGGGAGGTGGGTGAAAATGCTACCCTGCTGTATGTCACACCTGAGAGCAGACTCGACAGTTCAAACATCTGGTGTAAGACGAACTTTCTCACAAGGGCTAATACCTTAAGTCGGGTTCCTTCCCAGGGCCATGTCAGATTGATGAATTCTTAATAGCTGCAGGTGACATACAAATGGTTGGTTCTCAGAACACTGCTTCATATCACTTCCCACCCACATCCCACACCCTAGGCCAGGCAAGAAAGCTGATATACTAGGAGACCAGCATCTTCCTAGCTGGCTGGAACACAAGACAATGGAGTGCTTGTGCGGCTACACTCATATTTCATAAGTGACAAGAGGTCACAAGATGCACAGAGAAAGAGAAAGGCACACATAAAAGTCTGACTCGGGATTTGGTCTGAGGGACTTCGCAGCTTATTGGAGATGGAACTGCGAATTCAGTAGAAAACTACCTGCCACCATGTTAGAACCATTACTGATTGTCATCAAGAGTCTTTTGTCTTCAGAATGAGGTGGAAAATAAGTGCCACACGGGCCTGGGTGAACTCTACTCCATCAGGGTAGCATAGGAAGGCATGTTTGTTGTGAAATAACCTCTTATGCACACTGTGAAGATGTGTCTTTGTCAAGGTGCCTTCTGATTGGTTTAATAAAAAGCTAAATGGCCGATTGCTAGGCAGGAGTTAAAGGTGGTATTTCCAGGAAAGAGAGGACTCTGGGAATAAAGGAGGCAGAAAAGCCAACCAGACCCAGAGAGGAAACAGAAGGTAAAAAATAAAAGACAAGTAAAAGTCATGTAGTAGAACATAGATTAATAAGATGTGGGTTAATTTAAATTATAAGAGCTAATGGAACATGTCTAAGCTAAGGTTGAGCTTTTATAATTAATAATAAGTCTCCATGTCATTATCTGGGAGCTGGTTGGTAGGACAGAGAAACATTTATAATGCATGTTCCGCTGTAATATTTACCTTAGAACAGGACAGAAATGAGATTCCTACCAAAAGGAAACAAAAGCTTCTGTCATCTCTCTGCCACCAAGGAAATTGTGCCCACTGAGCCACACAGGCTGTGTTCCCCTCTAATGAGTGGTGATAAGTATATACTTTTATAGTTTTGAGTGAGTCTGTATGGATGCATCAAAATTCTTGATTTTATGTGACGACATGTGGTCTTCTCATATGCTTTTTGGGTTTTGTTTTTGTTTTTACTATATGTTTCTAGTTTTCCTTTTAGTTCTAGGTTGACCCAAGATTCAGACTTCGAATGGTTATGAGAGTGTGAGTACAGAAATAGATTTCATTCTTTTGATTTTTGTGTGTGAAATCTAGTGTAGGGTGAAGTGTGTACTTACATTTTCTGAGTCAGACTATGAAAAACATCTTTTAATGAAGCATGGACTTCTTGGGGTTTTGTGTCATCAAGTACGATAATGAAAACTAATCAGTTTCTGCTTTGTTAAAATTTAGGAGTCAGTGAAGAAGAGCACTTGCTATATGAGCATGAGGACCTCAATTCCAACTCCCAGCTGCCATGTGAGAAAATAGGCATGGCAGTGCATGCCTGCAGGCTTGGCATTAAACTACAGAGACCGGAATTCTGGGACCTCATTGGCCAAGCACAGATACATGTACAACATACACACATTTACACACACACACACACACACACACACACACACGAAGTCCTGTGTGAATGTGTATTGTTGACACGGCATGTCAATGACCTCAATGTCTCAGCTCCATGTGAGTGGCAGACTTCCCCCAGTGATGATCAAAAGCATAGCAAATCCTTCCTCTAGTCCAGGGACAAATATTGCTAGTATGGTCAGAAAATGTCCACTATTGCTTTCTTATCTTACCACCACCCCCAAGAAGACTGCTCCCCTACAGAGACTGCTCCTACGGAGAGTAACTAAACCTGCCTCCTTGATTCAGCTGAGTACAATAAACCCTGCTTCCTGTTCAACTGAATATAAACACGCTGAATTTTGGAAGGGTTTCCCTATTGAGAGCCCAGATCAACTGATCACCACTTTTCTCTGTATGTGTATCTGCCATTTCTTCATTCCCTCAATACCTGTTAAGTCAATTCCTACGGCTGTTCAGAGTGACCCAACACACACAATGTATTCATGTTTGGGCATGCCCCATTCTTAATTTCTATTCTATAGCTCTGAAGAGAAATTATGACCATGGCAACTCTTATTTAAAAAAGAAAAATATATTTCGTTGGTGGCTTGCTAACAGTTTTAGGTTAGTTCATGAACATCATGGAGGAAGTAGACAGGTGTGACATTGGAGCAGTAACTGAGAACTTTACATCCTGATCCATAGGCAGCAGGGGCTGACATGGACTTTTGAAACCTCAAAAGTGGCAGGTCCTCTAAGAAGGCCATACCTCTTAATCCTTCCCAAACAGTTCCACTAACTGGAATCAAAGTATTCAAACATATGTGTCAATGGGGGGCCATTCACATTCAAACTACCATACCTCCTTAATATTTATTTTGCTAACAAATGGGTTTATTGTTGTTGTTGTAGTGGTGGTGATAGTTTTGGTTTGTTTGTTTATTTGTTTGTTTTTGAGACAGTGTCTTTGTGTATCCCTAGCTGTTCTGGAACTCACTCTGTAGACCAGCCTGGCCTTAAACTCAGAGATCTGTCTCCCTCCACCTCCCTCTGCTGAGACCAATGTTGTGCACTGCCACCACCACCCGGCAATGTTTATGTCTTGAAAGGTTGCTCGCTCATGCAAGCCCGTCATGCTCATACCTTCTGTAATGCAGGAAGCACCTGCTCCTTCTGCCCACTGCTATTCTGATTCTCATCCTGCTTCCCATAACATGTTCCCTGATTCTAGCTTTCCATTGGCTATCTTCTGATCGTTTTCTGGAGGTAAGAAGAGTCTATTATCAGTCTCTTGAAGACTGGGAGAGTGGAGCTGTAACAATATGATGCCGTGCTTTTTGAACTCTTTTGTGGACCCTGCCACCCAGCTCTTATTACACAAAGTCTTATTTATAAACTTCTGGCCTTAGCTCGGCTTGTTTCTTGCCCGCTTTTCTTAACTTTTATTACCTCATCTACCTTTTGGCCTCTGTGTTTTTCCCATTCCCTTTCTTATTTAAATCTTACTTTTACTCTATGGATAGCTGTGTAGCTGGGTGGCTGGCCCCTGATGTCCTCCTCCTTCTCAGGCTACTACTTCAAACCCTTTCTCCCAGTTTTCTCCTTCTGTATATTTGCTCTGCTTGACAGACCCGCCTATTCTTTCTCCTGCCTCTCTATTGGCCATTCACATCTTTATTAGACTATCAGTTGTTCAAGACAGGCAAAGTATCACAGTTTCATAGAGTTAAACAAATGCAACATAAACAAAAGTAACATACATTAAAATAATATTCCCAGTATGAAGCTAAAATATTTGGAAATAGTTTCATAATTAACAAGAAGTGGGTGATGTGTGGAATTGGAAAAACAAACCCCAAATCTTAGAATGTGGTTTGCTTCCAATAGACCACATAAAATAGAGTGAAAACCCCAAATCCAAGGGATCTTAATTTGGTATTGTTATTATTATTAGTTGTTGTTGTTTTAGCTACAATCAAATCCATTTCTCAATAATATATTATTATGAAGTTATTCCATCCAAAGTGACAACATTAACTCATTCTTAGTATTAAGTAAAAAAAATCAGGAATAAAAAGAGCTAAATTTATTAATAAAGCAAAAAAAGAAATTAACTGGAAAAAGAAAAGTGGAACTGGTCCCTTATTTGATACCCAGGCTCTACTTGTCTGAAAATTCTGCATTTGCTTGAGGGCCCATATGCTGCCTGGGAAGTCTCCAAAAGAGCTGCATAAATCTTCTTTTGTATAGTTTACCATAAAACCTGCTTTGGTATAGTTTGCTGGTGGTGATTTGTTTGTTTTTTTAATGCTAAGAGTTACAATGATTGCCTTTTTCTGAAGAAAATGTGAGCACCAGACCAAAAAGTTCCAGACGGCGGGTTGAAAAAGAGAGGAACAGCAGAGGACAGGCTGGAGAGAGAGAGAGAGAGAGAGAGAGAGAGAGAGAGAGAGAGAGAGAGAACACCGCAGAAGGCAGGCCCAGCAGCAGCCAGAAGGAAGCTGAGGGTGACCTCTGCTGGGGGGAGGAGAAGAGCAGCTGGGATCATGTAACCGGCCTGGCTGCCTTAGGAGAAGAGATTCTAAAAAAAGCACTGCAGAGTTTGAGGGACTGGAATATTTGTTTTAACTCATGAGCACAGGTGATTCCCATTCGAAACCAGGCTTTGAAAGAAAAAAAACAACAATCCTGGACGGAAGTGCAGCATGTGTAATAACAATAACCAATGAGTATGACAATCGTGTGGGCCAAAGGGTCTTCTAGCCTTCATATGAACACTGTGACAACACACACACACACATACATGCACACAAATGTAAAGTTATAAGATAAATAGATAGACAGATAGCTCCCATCCCAATCTGATTGCTGTAGGCAGTTGATGCCCCTAGAAGATGAAGTGCCAGCTATCTTCAGGGTCCAGCCTCCTCCGACTTTGCTCCTCCGGTGGACAGCTCCCAACACCGGTGAGCATAGAGGCAGCTCTAATTGGACTCAGTGGACTGTAGAGCAAAAGAAAAGATTCCATGTTGAGACAAGGCTATGGGAAAAGGTTTAGGAGAAGTCAAAAGGAGGAGAGAAGGGATTTCATAAAATTACATTGTATACTTGTATGAAATTTTCCAAAGGATAGATAAAGTAAAATTAAAACAAACAGAAAAGCCTTGCTTAATCAACTCTGAGGGCCAAGAGTGTGTTCTTGGTGGTAAGATAGGAGGTGGCCCAGGGACTTCCAGGAGATAAGAGCCTGTGGGAAGACAGCAGTTCTCCCTGGTCTTCCAACAAGGCTTTTCTTACAAGAATAAGTTAAGATTCCTTTGTGAAAGAGACAGCAGGTTTCTAACCTAGGCAGAAGGCAGTGTAAGAAAGGGGAGCCTTCCCCGTCCAGGAGAGTCTCAGAACTGAATAGAGATGCTGCAGCTGAAGCCATCACACCCCTGTGCACCTGGCTCAAACTGTTCCCTTTATCACCTTTACCTACTGTTGTGATTAACTCGTAAAAAGTGTTTACCTATTGTAATATTGAGTTGGAAGTGTTGCCCTAGCCCCTGGCCTTGCAATTGCCAAGCGCTTGGACTCCAACTCCCAGCCTGCCAAGCACTGCCTCCCAGGGGAGGGTCAGGACCACCCCCAGAGGGTATTTAGGCCCCAAGAGCGCAGCATTAATCAAACATAGATATTTTTTGATTCGGTCTAATATGATTTGATGAGAATTCTTTGCACAGGCAGAGAGGCTCGGTTAGGAAATATTCCTAACACCTATGATACCAGATAATTTAGGACAACTGAATTAAGACACTTAATTAGGTATTGTGACCTCTTGTCTGGTAAGAGGACCTTCTGGGGTGTACAAAATTCTAAACAGCATTCTCTCTTCAGAAGAATCTTCAAGGTTTGCTGTTGCAGTCATTGTTTATACTCGTTACTTTCCTTCCTGTCCTGTTATTGTTGGTTTGGGAACTATGTGGTTGAGATGAGGTCTCACACACCCCAGGTTGGCTTCAAACTCTAAACTAACTAAGGATGACCTTGAACGCCTGGCCCCTTTGCCACTACCTGCCACCCCCTGAGTGCTTGCAATACAGGTATGCACCACCACACCCAGAATGATGGATTGGTAAACAAGCCCTCAGCTGCAGTCCTGGCCCCAGCCCAATTTCCATATTTGTTGCCTTCATTCTTCAAAAATAAAAAGTACACAGAGGGGAAATACCCACTTCCGTTACTCTCCGTTACCTAGAAATCAAATAAACTTGCATAGAACTGATCCTATACTTGAACCTAAACTTTGCTAAGCCTGCCTGGGAACTTCAGTGTGAAGTTCCTGAACCAGTCCTGGCTTTTTAAGGGCCAGTTGTAGGTACTGCCATTGTTTTGAATGGTGTCTGCAGGTAGGGTACGCTGCCTGGTGTTGCTTATTGCTGGGACCCTTGCCTATGGCTCACTCTAAGGCACCCTGGGGGTTTCTACCTGACAACCACTCAAGAGCGCCATCTTCCGTGGGGCATGGAAGGTCCCACTTACATCCCTCTCTTGGGAAGATCTGGTGGGAAGAGGAGCTCAAGGCCAGCCTGGGCTATATGGGACCAGGTCTCAAAAAGTAAAAAATAATAAAAATGGTCTTTTCTTTTCATGGTTAAGAGTAATGGCTGCTTTTCTAGAGGACCCAAGCTTGATTCCCAATGCTCACCCACATGACAGCTCACAACTGTCTGCAACTCCAGTTCTGAGGGATCTTAGGTCCTCTTCTGGCCTCCTTTGGCAGCATGGACACACACAGTGCAATGGCATACATAGAGGCAAAAAACACTCAAGCACATTAAATATGCAAAAAATAAAAGTTTAAGGAGAGTTGGTGGAGGGGTCTAAGCATGGTGTCTCATAATTTTAATCCCAGCTAAGGCAGGTGGATCTCTGAGTTCGAGGCCAGTCTGGTCTACTTGGATTCCAGGACAGTCAGGGCTGCTACACAGAAATAAATAAATAAATAAATAAATAAATAAATAAATAAATAAATAAAAAGCAGGCCTGACCTCCAGATTCTCTCAGCATCCCTCGGTCCCTACCAGTTATAAGGTATGAGTGCCATACACTGCCCTCTACCCTGACCTCTGCAGTTTAGGGGCGGGTCTGCCCTTCCCCCAGAGGCTCTTCCCTATATAATTCAGACATTTTATCTACCCAGCCCTTTTGGACCTTTGCTCTCTCGACTGCTGCATCTGGTTCTCCTCTCTCTCCTCTCCTTTTCCTTTCCACTTCTTCTCCCATGGCCCAGTGTCATGACCACTCTGGACTCTCCCGGATGTGTCTGCCTTGACTTCTGCTCTCCTTTTAATCCACAGTAAATGTCCTCCTTTACCAGACCTAGGACCAATCATTTCTTTTCCTTTTTATTTCTTTTTTTTCCCGTTCACTAATTCTTTAGGAAGTTTCGTAGAAAGAGAAACTCTCACCAAATAGCTGCAAACAGACTAATTAAACATTCAAGATGTTTGTAATTTAGAACTTTTCAGAAATATAAAATTACAAGGATTTCTTTTTTTAAAAATATAGAAAAAATTTCAACGAAATAAAATCATCACATACCCAAACTAACCAGACCCAAAGACTACACAATTTAATGAACTTACATAGAGAAGGAATTGGCATTATTGAAGCTGTGAAGCTTCATATTCAATTTACATTTTCAGCATAGAGTATATTTTATGCACTTATCCACCTCTAGAACCAAAAGAACCATGACGGACATAGAACTCGACGACGATTGGCATTATGTCCCCTCGTTTAATTCTTCCACTACCTACATTCAGTCTTTCCGCATCCCCTCACACTTACTAAGTGCTTCTTGTTTACTTTGCCTCCTGGTATTCTAAACCCACATGTACAATGCCCTGCATATACACATATCTTATTGGCTAGACTCCATATATTAAAGAACATGTGGTTTATTTCCTTACAGCTCTAAAGTGAAATTTCAGTAAATAAGAAAATAAAAAAATAAGTATAAGATACTTAGTTAAAGCATTGACACACTGGAACAGCACAACTTGGGTAGATGTAAGCAGGCAGAACTTGTGGGGTGAGCTCTCATGTGGCCTTTGGTTTATCAGCTGGATGTGCCTCAGATACACACACACACACACACACACACACACACACACACACATATCCTTCCAGGAAAGTGCTGGATGAGGCAGATGGTGGGTGGGGAGAGGAATGAAGACATCGAGAGGGGTCACGTGGAAGAAATTAGTAGTTTCCAATTGATATTAGAGAAATGGATGTACATATAACTTCATCCATTTTTTATAGTTGCCATGGATACCAATGTTGATCTTCATGTTGGTCTTCAAATTCTCTCCTTAAGCACAGACAGACTAAACAATAATGCCAAGGACAGCTCCTCACGCTAGGAAATGCTAGATGGATAAACTGTAAGGAAAAATGACCTGAAACACACAACAAGCTCAGAATGCCAGGGCCAAGTTCTAGCACAGTGGGGTCTGAGCTGTAGCTTCTGGAAGGAGCCTCTTCAAAAGACTGGGGAAGGGTGGAGCCTAGCAAACAGCCAGAGGGAGTTTAAGGCAGGGAGTTAATTTTCAGTTATGGTGATGCTGTACAGTGGCTGTACCACCCAGAGTTCAGCAGCTCCCTCCCACTCACAGGTAAGCCTCCTTGCAGGCACCCTTTGCATTCAATACAATCTCTAGGTCAGCAGCCATTGCCTGAGACATCCTACTCTACCCTATGAAAGGGAGATGAAATCTTGCAGAGCAGCGAGTATATAGATGTGTACACAACACACAGGACTGAGGAGGAATTGGTCACAGAAGGGACTATGGAAAGTGGGCCATACAGTTCCCACAACCTAGAGCACTGCAATAGCATCCTGGCCCTGCCTGACAAGGAGGAGAAACATGATCGAATTAATTAACACTGAAATTTTGAGGCAAGACTAGGGATGGAGACATGATGAAGTTAGAAGGCCTCACTCAGTGTTCAAATAGGGTTGAATTCAGATCCTGACCTGGTCTCCAAAGAAATTCTTCCCAGCTTACTAGGGGATTAGATTACATACTCTCCACCCTCAAAGGAACTTGCTGTGTCCAAAGCTGCAACACTTAGGGCTCCTGTTGGCTGAACAGAAACGTCTGCGCTCGAGAAGGGAGTTGTGTAATATGACTGCAGAGCTAGAAGCGTTGTCCTGCTGCTTTGCCCAGCCTGCAGCCACTGTCTCTGTGTGACTATTCAGACTGCAGAGTTGGAAGCGTTGTCCTGCTGCTTCACCAGCCTGCAGCCAATGTCTGTGTGACTGCTTGGCACTTGAGTTGGAGCTGAAGCAGTTGGAGAACTGAATGTTCTATTGTGCTCAATTATATAAATTTACTTTTACAGTTAATTGTTTTACACTTTGGCCAGGTGAAGCCATGCACATCTGTCATCCCAGCACTCGAGAGGAGGAGGTAGGAGGATCAGAAGTTCAAGACCAGTTTTAGCTATATACTGAATTTGAAACCAGCCCGGGATATATGAAAAAGTGGGGTTGTTAATCCCACCAATCGAGAATAAGATCACTCTCCCAGTTTAAAGCCAAATTTGCAGCAAACTTTAATTAAATACTGGCCAGGTGGATGGGCTCTGGCCAGGTCCATCTCTAGGTTTTCCAGAAGATGGCCACAAATCAGGGTTTACAGCAGTTTGAGTACCTCCAGGTCCAATCAGGGGCAAGGATACATCCTGACATACCTTTTGCCCACATCCAATCAGGGGCAAGCATACATCCTGCCTGTGAACCTCCCACCCACATGTTACTATGCAGATGTGTCAAACAAACTTATTTAGGAGAGTGAAAACATGTGGTTATCTCCCATAAACAACGGCCTCTAGTATTTCATGAACTATCTCTCTTGGGCAAGGGGTTTCAGATTAGAGGCTTTTTTGATTCGTGGATCTCTTAGGCATAGTTGTTAAATCTTAAATTGTAAATTTGGCTCTCATGGGAGAGACTAAGGAGATGGCTCAGTAGATAATATGCTGTTTGCCATGATAGCATTTTTTTTTTTACTTCAGTTTGATTTCAGCACCCACAAAAGAGGGAGGGGATGGAGAGGGTTGTGGAGATAGGTCACTGGGGTTGCTGGTCAGGCAACCTAACCTAATGAGCCCCAGACTCCAGGCAAAGATCTTGGCTCATAAAGATAAGATGAAGTACAGCTTGTGGCACCCGCCTTGGACCCCATCCCTCAAGAGGCAGAGGCAGAAGCAAGAGGATCTCAGTGAGTTCCAGGCCAGCCTGATCTGTATATTGAAACTGAGTTCTGAGCCAGCCAGGGTATAACCGAATGCTTAAGTTCTTGTTGCTCTTCTAGGGAGCATGTGGAATATTCCTTTACACTGTGTGAATATGTCTCTGCGATTGGTTTAATAAAAGAAATAGAAAGAAAAGCTAACTAGCCAACAGCTGGACAGAATAAGGTTTGGTGGGAAAACCAGACTAAGGACACTGGAAAGAAAATAGGAGAAGTCAGAGGAGTCACCAGCCAGGCATAGAGAGGAAACAGTAGATGCAAGATGATAGATAGGTAATGCCACTTGGCACAATGTAGATTAATATAAATGGGTTAATTTAAGTTGTAAGAGTTAGTAATAAGCCTGAGCTATCATCCAAGCATTCATAATTAATACTAAGTTTCCATGTGATTATTTGGAAGCAGCTGCTGAGACACAATAAAACTCTGTCTACAGGGACAAAAGCTCAGTTCCTAGCACCCACATTAGAAACCACCCAATGATTCTAACTCCATATCCAGGGGTCCTAACACCCTCTTTTGATGTCAACAAGCAGCTGAAAACAAGCATGTGTGCACACATACACACACACACACACACACATGCCAATAAAATAAAATAAATCTTGTTTTTTTAAGCAGAAAGATGCTGAAGGACAAAAATTAAGGCTGACCTTTGGCCTCTGTGTGCATGCAGGCACTTGTGCACTGGCACACAGATGCACAACATATTCACTGACACAACAGGCAAAACGAAATGAAAGTGTTCACATCTGTGGCCAGGGTGTGCCACATCAGAAGAGTAGCCCTAGAGAGAGTCCTGGGACAGAAGACCAAAGGAGAGCTGAGACCCCAGTGAATACGAAGACAGCCACACAGGGACAAAAATGCCTTTCTGCAGCTCGTCCAGAGATAGTCAGACAGCAGAGATTGACAGTCTTCCAAACTAACAAAGGACTGAAGAGAGCAAGAGCTCCAATTCACCACTTGCCTAATTAAAAAGGGACAGTGTTCAAAATCATGAATTATCTGAGTCCAAACTTTAAAAATTATCTTCCAATTTTAAAAAGGCCCCTTCCTTCTTTTAAATTAAAAAGAAAAACTATGGTGTCAAAGAGTTCAACTTGGCCTCAAATTTTCCATGTCAAGGCTGGCCTTGAATTCCTAACCTTCTTGCCTTTACCTCCTGAGTCCTGGAATTATAGGCAACAAAGCACTCTTACCTCCTGGGGTTTCTTCTCAGGCAAGGTGTGGAGGTTTGAATGTGAGATATTGAATACTTGGTCTCTGGTTGATAGCCCTGTTTTAGATTTAGGAGCTGTGGGCTTACAGAGGAAATATGTCACTGGGAGTGGATACTTCCTGCTTGTGGTACTGAATGTGAGTCTTCCGCTTCCTGTTTCTGTTACCATGCCTTTAGTCTGCCATCATGGAACCCAACCCTGTGGAACCATAAGACTACAAAACCACTTTGTTCTATAAGTTGCCTTGCTCATGGTGCTTCATCACAGAAATAGAAAAGGACCTAATACACAGAGTTTTAGATAGGTAAGGCTTGTCTCCGGATTCATTTTGTAACCAAGAATGACATGAACTTCTAATCTCCCTACTCTGCCTCTTTATACCATGTAGGATCCCCTTCTTACCAACTCAGCTAACTTTCCTAGACGGGGGATTCTTGAGGCCAAAGAAAAGTCAGAACAAAAACAGAAAACAGGATAGAATCAGGAGGTCTGTCTGGTCATGCCAAAGCAGCCAAACAGCCCAGAGTTTATTTCAGAACTTGCTTATATACAAAAACAAAACAAATCACAACGTAGTCAGTCAGTCATTATCTAACCACAAGACCAGTCCTGTCCTTGAGTGAGCAGCCTCCTATCCAACACGTGCTTACTGCTCGGAAGCAGCCTTACTTTTTATCTTGATGTTCCTGAGGTCTGTCATCAGCAGTGCACTGTCTACTAGATAGAGTGTTCTTTCCTCGCAGGCTAAATCAGAAGTTTCTCACAGCCCTCAAAGTTAAAAAAAAAATCACTCCAGATGGAAACTGAGTCACATGTAGACTCCCACAATACCACATACAGTTTATTCAGCAGGGGGGTTCAAACTTAGGGTCTCATGCTTGTTATTCAAACAGTCTATCAAGGAAACTATATTTCCAACCATACTTACCTTACTTTGATTTTTTAATTACATGTTAGTTAGTTAGTTAGTTAGTTAGTTAGTTAGTTAGTAGTTATAGCACACATAATGAAGTCTGAGAACAACTTTCAGGAGTTGGCTCTTTTTTTGTTAGTTAGTCCTGGAGACCAATATCCGATCAGGCTTGTCACAAGCACAAGATGTTGAACCATCCCAATGATGCTTGTCTCACTTCTTCACAGATATGGCGTGTATCTTCCTTCTTTTCCTTTACATCTACTATTAGCATGAACTTAGCTTAGGGTACCTGGCTTCCATATCCACCTGTCAAACATCCAGCAATACTGTAGTCCATTATTCAAAGATCATTTCTTCTTTGAGGCTCTTTTTCTTTCTGTTTTACTTTGTGGCTCTACTTGAACATATGGCCTCACACTGTTTTATAATCTCTTATGAAAGTTTTCTACCTGAATGACTACAAGACCCTTACCAGCACAATCGTTTATTAATTCAGTCCAAAATTATATTCACTTGTCTGGTAGCCATTTCATATTTTTATCACATATTGAGCTGTGTGGTCAATTTAAATCCTTAATGCCATAATTCTTAAACGTTTGGCCCAGAGCATCTGAGGGCCTCATTGTCAGGCTGGTAAGGAAATGTGGGAGAGGGGATGCTTGGCAGTGAGCAGAGAAAAAGCATAGGAACCTGGCACCAATCCAGCAATACTGACACAGGATTGACAGCTCCTGTCTGTGAGTTAAATTATGTGGTGGTATTCTTAATCCCTTCATTAATTTCTCTTACTTTAATTTGTTTCTGACAATATTTACATAAGTATAGGGTTATTTTATTTAACGAAAAACTGGATGAATTTGAATGAGAAAGAAATGACAGCAAGAGATTATGGCCATGTCCCTTGACTTCCCACTCTAGTCCTAGACCACAAGAACTGGACAGGAGAATGGGGTATGGAGAATGAGCCCTCTCCCGTTGGGGCCCAGTGGACAGGTGATGTACAGAGGAGATTTCCGGGAAAACCAGACAGGCCTGGGTTCTTGCCTGGCATTGCCATTTGCCAAAGGTCATTTTTTCAAACCTTCTTCTAATCTGCAAAATGAAGGATAATGTTTCCTCTTTTAAAAAGGAGTTCCAAAAGTGTAAAACACACACCCAGTCTGTGGAAAACACTCACTTTTGACTTTCCAACAGAGAAAGGGCTGGCTGAGCTGTGTGCCCCTGAGCCTATCTGAGATTTCAGGGGGAACTGTGCCTTCTGGAGTCCCAGAAATCAGTAGTAGGAGAACCAAGACAGTCAAGTCTGTCATCTAAAGCAACAGGAAATACAAACCCAAACTGAGATGGTTCCATAGTGTAGCAGTTACCACGTTCCCCCAGACAACCCAAAGAGGAAATATAGGTCTGGAGGTTGGATAGGGCTAGGGATGGGGCTGGGGTTGGTGGCTGGAGGCCCACTCACTAGATAAGTGCTTGCTGTTCAAACTTGAGGAATAAGCGAAGGCTGGAATTAAGATCTCTATCACCTGCTTAAAACGTGGGAGACTTTGATGACCCACCTTTAATCCTATCCATTGGGTAAAAGGGATTCCCAGAGCAAGCTGATTTGTTAGACATACTAAATTGATTACCTTCAGTTCAAGAACAGACACCGCCCAATATATATCGTGGAATGCAATCAAGAAAGATACTCAGCATCAGTCTCTGACCTCTGCATGCACACAGTTACGTGTGTACCTTCTCACAAACTTACACCACATACATATACACATACATACATACATACATGCTTGTATATAGAAAAGGACAGGTATGGTTGCTTAAATGTAATTGAACCCTATAACTTCACAGGGAA
Source organism: Alexandromys fortis (assembly GCF_014885135.2). Lineage (NCBI taxonomy): Eukaryota > Metazoa > Chordata > Mammalia > Rodentia > Cricetidae > Alexandromys > Alexandromys fortis. The sequence goes on along the minus strand of NW_026067910.1, from coordinate 3,180,025 downwards.
TGGTACTATTAGGAAGTGTGGCTTTGTTAGAGTAGGTATGGCTTGCTGGAGACAATTTTAACAAGGTACAGGTAGGCTTTGAGGTTTCATGTATGCTCAATCCACACACAGTTCCAGACCACTTTCTGTTGCTTTTGGGTCAAGATGTAGGAACTGTCAACTCCTTCTCTGGTACCATGTTTGCCTGCATGCTGCGTTGCTTCCTGCCATGATGATAATGGACTAAACCTCTGAACTGTAAATGAGCCACCCCAATTAAATGTTTTTTTCTTTGTAAGAGTTGCTGTGATCACGGTGTTTCTTCACAACAATAGAAACCCTAAGATAGAGGGGAAGAAGATGGAGAAGGAAAAGGAAGAGAAAAAGAGGAAGAAGATGGAGGAGGCAGAAGTATGGTGATGAATTACTTATCCTTTCCTTCTCAATTTTCTTATCTATAAAACTGGCATCACAGCTGGAGTTCTTCATGAAGTGCACACACCACAGTCAGTGCCTGATGTGGGCAAGTGTGCTCTGGTTATCACCTATGTGTAAGCATAGCATGTCTTTATTTTCTCCTAAACGTGCTGAAGTTCCAGGAACTCATGACAGATATTGATACACCAACACATTGTACTTAAAAGGATAATAGACAAATCCCTCAGCATGCTTTACTTAAACCATAATCCCCCTGGCAAACAGCATTATTCAAGGTCCATTCTTGGCTTTGCAATCTTCTTGGTCATTTTGAATATTTTTCAACCAATTCTTTTTTGGCAATTCTGAATTAACTTTTATGCATCCGATAACAGGTTACCAGATCTGTGCATTATTTATTTTGTATGCGTCTGTGGTGGGTCTTGGGTTTCCCAGCCTCCATCCTTGCTCTGTTTCCTTCCTGTGATGCTGTGAGTGAGATGCATTTCCAAGGCATAGAGACCACATCGCTGATCACGACCCTTATCTCACCTGGAGGGTGGAGCTGTTCTGAATGAATCTGAGCCTCTTGGAATGTTTATGAGATATGACACATAAAACAGCAGGGACTGGACAATACTGTGAGAGTAAGCGGCCATGCTTTCAGGAGATGAACAGCCAGAAAAACAAACGAACAAACATATAGCCCCGAAAACCAAAAACAGTAGCTGAAAAGATCTTTTAAAAAGGAGAAGCAGGCACATTTTGGCAGATCCTGTCAAGGTATGTCCCTAAGCAAACACGTCACATGCAACAGAGTTAGTATAAGAGGTTTATTGGGGGAGAGAATGAAAGAGCCCTCCAAGTGGGGACATGAGAGAGACAGGCAGACAGGCAGAGAGAGAATAGGCAAGAAGAGAGGCAAGAGAAGGGAGCTGTGACTGAAGGGCACTTTTAGAGGTGTCTGTGTGTCTGTCACACTGCAGATGCTGAAAAGGCACCTGGCGACAGGTGATGACATAATTGCCTGGGCAGCTGTGGCTGCAGAAGGAACTAAAAGTAGCTTCTGAGCAGTAACTGTTGAGGGACAGCTAACTTCGTTTTCTTTTCAGTTAAACAATGTTAAACTTTGATCGTGTCCTCAGCTAAACCTTTTTGACTGATTCTTCCTCAAAATTCCTGTGAAATACATATTGTACATTGTTTCTGTTGTTGTGAGAATTGACTGATCATAAGATGTTTTGTGGTATGTTAAATGTCTGACCATAAACACATACCTTTCTCATGATCATAAAAATAACTGCAAAATTCCACTTTTAATCACTTGCTTGCTTGGTATAAAGAGACTACTCTGCCTTTAATCCGGGATGTTTTCATTCTTCTACTGTGGGAGAATGAAATTAAATTTAAATTATTAAACCTTTACCTTGGAACCTCTTGGCATTAGCTCCTGGTTTTCAACACCACAATATAACGAACATCAGTTACAATGACAGAAAGCATCACTACCTCTACACATGGGACCCATTCTCAGTTCAAGGAAGATCACTACAGAAGCTAAACAAAGGACCACATAGCTCTCCTATGGCCATCCTTACCACTGCAGGCTTGACCTGTGATTCAGGACAAACAAGAAGACTGACAAGAGTATAAGCCTCACTGTGCAGTTTTTCTTCCTACGACACAAACAAAAGGGTTGGTATGCGAGCCTTGGCAGGGGGCTAACTCTGGCAGTGGTGGCACATGCCTTTAATCCTAGCACTCAGGAGGCAAATACAGGTTAATCACTGCGGTCAAGAGCAGCCTAGTCTACTGAAATGTTAATCTAATTAATCTTTATCAATTAAAAATTCAGAAGTCAAATAGAGGGGTAAGAAACTGAAAATCAGAGAAGAGAAGCAGAGAGTAGTCACCAGTCATTTCCTACCTCTTCCGTTTCTCCATCCAAAAAGACTGAGATCCTCCCTCAGTTCTATATTGCTACTTCCTGTCTGCTCTCTGTCTATAGCCCTCCAAACCTCTATGGTTAATTTTGGTCAGCTAGTGTCTGGCTCCACCCTCTGACTCCAAGCAAACTTTATTTGTCAGAACACAATTAAAGTATAACACAATAGCCTACAAAGCAAATTTCAGCATGGCCAGGTTACACAGAGAAACCATCTCCAAAAACCAGAAAGAAAAACTGACCAGAGGAACTAACAAAACTGCTGAGTTGCTAAACCTACCAGCCTGAAAACCTCCTCCCTCTCTTCTAGATTCCCTAGAGGGGAATAATAAATGCCTTTAGTAAGCAATTTCTGCTCCAATCAGACCATAGTATTCTAACTAACTCAGTCTTGTTCTAATCTATGCATTTTTTAATTTAATGTAATTTTTTTAATGAATCTTTGGGAATTTCACATCATGCACCCTAATTCCTCTCATCTCCCAGGCCCTCTATATCTTCCCCTCTCCCTTATAGTGATCTCCCAAAAGAATTTTTTTAAAAAAATTCAAACCAATCCCAAACAAACAAACAAAAACAAAAAGAAAGACAAAAACAAAACAAAATCTCTTTGATTTTCCATCTTTCCTGACTCTCCAACACCTCTTCATTTATTCTGGTGGCATTGGGAGTCACAGTGTGTCAGTCACACAGTATACTCTTTTGTCCAATCAGTTTTACTGGCAAATGTTTATTGCAATGAGTCATTGATCTGGTTCAAGTCCTCTGGTTTCTGGTACATCATCATCACTATATCCTCACCAAAACTCCTCTGGGATATCCTGCAGCTGCCCCGAGTCACGGAGATCCTTCAGGTATAGTTTTACAGGACAGGTTCCTTCACAAGCAGGTCCTAGATGGGGTAGATGTTAGGGTAGGCTAAGTCCAGGACCAGCTGTGACCCTGGGTGGTTTCTGAGCTGGTCAGTCCAGGTCACTGGGGCCACCTACCTCAGGCAGGGCAGAGAAGCCAGCTCCCCTATAACTATACCACCAGGGTCAGTTCTCCCCAACCCATGGTGAAGGGAGGGGCCATCTCTCCTGCGTATAGAGGGAGCTGTACATTTGTGTTAGGATCAGGAGCCAGCTCTCTTGTTGCAGTGCCCAGCGAGAGGCGGGGCCAACTATCCAAGGAATAATGAAATATGGGATTGGCTTGTGTGGCCCTCTGATTTCATTTCGCATGGTTCCTATGGCTCCCGGAAGAGACACAGACCACAGACATCAGCACAGACCCCAGCCACAGGAGGGCTGCAGCCTGGCCCTCAGCCACCAACATGGACTCAGGTGACTGACCTGATCCCAGGCATGCACACGACCCTCAGTGGCAACATGTGCCACAGACTTCAACATAGACCCCTGCTTTGGTAGGACCATGGACCCAGACATGGTTCTTGGCAGCAGCCAGGGTCCAGATGGCACCATATCCACTGGTGGCAGCGTATGCCACCCATACAGGCAAGGCACTAGCAGCAGCACATCTGAGCCCAGGTAGTGATCCAAACCCTGGGAATCCACATGGCCCTCATGTTGACAGAAGCCAAGGCTATCAACCTAGACCATGACTATGGACCCAATCATGGCCCCCCAACTGCAGTCCTGACAAAGATGTCACAATGTCACCAGACAGCAATATGTGACACTTAGGTCTGTATGGACCCAGATGCAGCATGGCCCTTGGGCACCAACGTGGTCCTGGGTGGCTAATCAGACTCCAAGCAACAACATGGCCCTCAGTTGCAACAGAAGTCACAGACATCAACTCATACCCAGCTGCTGTAGGACCATGTATTTACACATGGTCCTGGGCAGCAAGCCAGGCCTGGGTGACATCCATGGTCTCTGACAGCAGCACAGGCCACCCAGACCAGCATGGCTCCATCAGTGGCATGGCTATTGGACACCTACATGGCCACTGATGGCAGTCCAAACACTGAGCATCCCTGTGGTCTTTTGTGGCAACATAGGTCATGGATGGCCACAATCCCCCTCTCACACTAACAAGAGTGTTATGGTTTTAAGCTCCTGCCATTATGCCAACTAACCTTCTTGTTTTCCCTGGTAATAAAATTCAAGACCTTTATCAAAAGAAAGAAAAGAGGGATGTATAAGAGAGTTTGGAGGGAGGAAATGGAAAGGAGAAATTGTATAATCATACTAGAATCTTTAAAATAAAAGAAATAACTTAAAAATTCAAGATCTTGTAGTGCCAGGGAAACCCTCTACCACGGAGCTACACCTGCAGCCCATCAGTCAGCCTTCTTAGTTTAGGTCAGTCCAATATGCATGCAGTGGCATCTTGTGGCTTTGATTTACATTTCTCTAAAGTCTAATGAAGTTGATCACCCTTTAAAAATTTCAATCCTCTAACATACAAATGAGCATGCTTTTTTCTTTTTTTATTAATTTATTTATTAAAGATTTCTGTCTCTTCCCCGCCACCGCCTCCCATTTCCCTCCCCCTCCCTCAATCAAGTCCCCCTCCCTCCTCAGCCCAAAGAGCAATCAGGGTTCCCTGCCCTGTGGGAAGTCCAATTACCACCCACTTCCATCTAGGTCTAGTAAGGTGAGCATCCAAACTGCCTAGGCTCCCACAAAGCCAGTACGTGCAGTAGGATTAACCTTTGATTTATTGAGGTGTAATTTACAAACAGAAGATGTTATTCTTTTGATTTGTATTATTCCATGAATTTTGAACAACATGACTACTTACACATCCAACAATAACTTTTTAAGACATAGAATGTGTCTCTTAACTCAAAAAGTCCTTTGTAACATTTGAAAATAACACCCTATTTCTATATTAGATGTGATGTGTGATGTCAATCGATGATTTTTTAAAACATATTATCCGGAAATGGTTGGTTTTATGGTTGAAATTTGTATAACATAAAGTTGTTTCATGACAAGAAAGATAAGCTTTACCATATGTTAAAAGAAAACAGTCATAGTTCATCATGTCAATGATCTGAATAAAGAAGTTGGACTTGATTTTAGTTATTCAGAATCTTGACCTTTTTATGCCTGGGCAATTTGCCAGTGTTGTGTTTTGATGAGACCCAGAAATCTCATCTCCTGTTAAGAAAGTCACAAACTTCCTCCAAATTGAACAAGCAATACAGAAAGGAAAGGACTGCCAAACTTTGTCAAGACAAGGTAGGACTGCCCTTAAGAATATCCTGATTCACAGAAAAGTCCGTCAGATATGCTAGTCCTGTAGGCCAAAGATGGATACCCCAACATTGCGTAGAAATCTCAGGTGACTATTCAGGCATCCAGCTGTTTCTGTTATATCTCATATGTTTTTGGAAGTTGCTTGCTTGCACTTCCTACTTATTCAGGTAATATTACTTCCTTCTTGGGTCTCTAATAGAGTTAAAGACTTTATACTTAGAGTTTTCATTATTAACAGATTCAGGAAAGAAATCCACTAAAGAAATGTAAAATGTATAAGATTGAGAGGCATAAAAAAGATAGTTTTGGTAATGCAAGTCAGTATAGAAAGTGAATTAGGTACAACCTTTTGACCTCACCAAGACAGGATAGGTATGGAGTACTTTCTCTAAATTTATTCATTGCTACACGACTAGTCATTTTTGATGTTTTTATTGCCTGTATATATTGTATATAGTTATTGTACTTATATGTAGTTTTTCTTATGTCAATTATAACCTTTTTTATTCTAGACAAAAAAAGTGGAAATGTGGCAATATTTTGTTTGTGCTCTAACAAATAAAGTTTCCCTGAAGATCAGAGGGAGAAGCTCTCTACTAATTAACCATAGAGGCCGGGCAGTGTTGGCACACACCTTTGATCCCAACACTTGGGAGCTCATGCCTTTGAACCCAGTATTTGGGAGCCACACACCTTTAATACCAGCACTAGGGAGACAGGAAGTGATATGGCTGGATGGAGAGAGGAGTGGAAGACAGGAGGAGTCAGAAGCTCACCCTTTTCAGCTTGAGGATTTTGTGGAGGTGAAAACTTCAGTGGCTGGCAGCCTTACTTCTCTGATCTTCCAGCATTTACCCTGATATCTGACTTTGTGTTTTTATTATTAAGACCGATTATATTCATGCTACAGGATTTAGAATCCTGGGGAGATAAACCTCTCGATGTATCTGTGAGGGCATTTCTGGACAGAATTTACTGAAAGGAGAGATCCATCCTCACTGTGGGCAATATCATCTCATGTGCCAAGGATACGGGCTACAAATAAAAAAGGGGGAAAGCAGAAAGTCAGATCAACACCATCAATCACCTTCTGTACTTTCTGACCACAGGGTACCATGGTCACTGCCTCACTCTGACCGCCATCCTTTTTTCGCCATGATGAACTGTATCTCCTCAAACTGTGAGTGAAACCAAATCCTTTCTCCTTTAAATGGCTCTGTCAGGTATTTAATGATAGCTGTCAGAGAAGTAACCTATACAGCAAATTGGTAGCAAAAAGTAGCATTGTTGGTCTAAGAAACCTGACCAAGTTGTTCTTAGCTCTTCTGAACTGGTTTACAAGTTTACAAGAATTTGGAGCTCTGGGCTAAAGAAGCTGTGCGATGCTGTAAACACAGCTTAGCAGCCATGGTAGTGGGAATTTGAAAGGCAGAGGAACATGCACAGTCAAGTCTGAGCTTAGGTTTCAGAAAGGAATAAGACTATGTTGGAAAACCAGATAGAGGCCATTCTTGTTATTGTCATATGAAGAATCTATTTGTGTTTGTTTGTGTCCTGAAAATTTTAGCAAGGCTAAGTTTGGCAGAAGAAATCTCCAGATAGCATATCAGCAAGGACTGGTCATGAATGCAAATATATAATAGGCAAAGTAAAAATAAGAGAGCCATGGAGTTGGCTCATTGGGCAAGAGGACTTGTGCAAACATGAGGATCTGAGTTCAAATTCCCAGAATCCACTTTAGAAAAGAGCTGTGTGGTTAGAACATACTAGGATTTACCACTCTACTCCTAATTTCAATGCGTGAAAAGATTTTAAGATTTACTACCTAATTCCAGGGATCAATATATAAAGAAAAATTTCATCTGGATAACAGTACTTTGGTTTTATGTTTTCATGAGCTGTAAGACAATGAGTTTTTTTCTTTTTTTTTTTTTTCAGCCTTCTTGCAGGTTAATGAGCTAACCTGCTAGAGATTCATGGCAGCTGGCAGAAGTCTGGAGATTTGGGGCAGGAGAGTCAGTATTTACTGCTCACAGCACAGCAAGCAGCATGAGCATCAGCATATCTCTATCAATTTCTTTGCCCTTAGCCCCATGCGGAATATGTAATAAGCTCAGGTGATATCTACAGATGTAATGGGCTATATCGCAAAAGAGAAACCCAGTGCCAACAGCCAGTGCTTTTGAAGCAGCAGCAAATAGGCCAGACTCTTCCCTCTCATGGTGATAGATCATCACATGATAAGCATGGTATGGTCACCTTGGCCTACTTAGTTGCACATGTCTCTGTACAAACACTGATCAGTCTCAGGGAACAGATAAGACTTACAATCTGTTATACAAGACTCAAGGCTGATACTGGCCTGCTTCTTATAGTAATCCAGTCCTAGCTGTTGTTTGTAGAACAAATTTTCACATGACTATGTGACTATGAATCACTTCAATAAATCTGATTGGCACAACCTTCATTTTACCTAGTTTATATAGGACTTAGTTAAGGCACTGTCTTAGTTGGGGTTTCTATTGCTGTGAAGAGACACCATGACCAAGGAATCTCTTCAAAGCAAAAGATTTAACTTAGGTGGTGGCTTACAGTTCAGAGATTCGGTCTATTGTGACAATGAGGGACATGGCAGGAAGACATGGTGCTGGAGAATTAGATGAGAGACCTACATCTTACAGACAACAGAAAATGATCTGTCACGTTGAGCAAAACTTGAGCAAAGGAGACCTCAAAGCCCATCCCCACAGTGACACATTTCCTCCAACCAGGCCACATTTATTTCAACAAGGCCATACCCCCTAATAGTGCCACTCTCAATGATGCAATAAGATTATGGGGCCCAATTACATTCAAATTACAACAGACTCTATCAATATCTAAGCAGTAGATCAAGCTTAATATATAGTATTGATCTCAATGATAACATCCAGACTTGTAAAATCCCATAAGCCACTAGGTGCTGCTTTAGAAGCCAATGGGTTTCTCCTCAATGCATCCTTTCTTCCACCTATTATTTTTAAAAATTACTAGTGCTTTTGGAATTTATTATAATGTACTTTGATCATTTTTGCTCCCTCCACTAACTTCTCCAATACCTAACCCCCTGCCCAACCTACTCATCTTTGTGTTCTTTCTCTATTTTTCACTAACCCATAAAGTCCAATTCGTTTTGCCTATATACCCTAAGATGTCTGGCCATCAGCTGGCACAGAGTCAACCCCTTAGAGGCCACACCCTTAAAGAAAACTGACTCCCCCTCTTTCATCAGGTATTGACTGCCAATAGCTTCTCAGTGAGGGGTGGGACTTTGGCCACCTCCCCTCTCCTCTTTGGGTTTGTCTGACTTAAGCTTGCGGAGGTCAACTGTTTGCTATCACGTTCCTGAGGGTTCATATGTGCATTTGACCTGTTGTGTCTCGAAAGCACTGGTTCCTTGTAGTCACAACCTCCTCTGGCTCTTTCTGTCTGTTCAGTTGGAGCTTCCTACCTGTCCCTGCATGGTTCTGGAAGCCCCAACCACCCCCCCTCCCTTTCTCTCTCCCAAACCCCACCCACTCAAAGAGTCTCCAAACAAAGGTAAGGCACCAAAAATTCCAGTTCCTCATTCTTGGCAACTACTGCAACATCCTCTCCTGTTGCCATCAGCTGTAGAAGGAGCGGTGGGCCGCTTTCCCAGCGCCCGGCCTCCCGCATGGTTAGCTTTACACCCAAAATAATTACACGGAAACCGTATTCTTTTAAACACTGCTTGGCCCATTAGTTCCATCTTTTTCTTGGCTAATTCTCGCACCTGGACTAACCCATTTCTAATAATCTGTGTAGCCCACGAGGTGGCTTACCAGGGAAGATCTTAACCTGCTTCTGTCTGGAGTGGGAGAATCATGGCGACTCACTGACTCAGCTTCTTTCTCCCAGCATTCTGTTCTGTCTACTCCGCCTACCTAATTTTCTGTCCTATTAAAGGGCCAAGGCAGTCTCTTTATTTAACCAATGAAATCAACACAAAACAGAAGACTCTCCCACCTAAGTGCTCAGTTTGACCATATTTGGGTACAAACCCAGTTTGTGGTGGACATATCATCACTCCCCACCTACAATCTACAAAACTTTCCTGCCCTGGCTTAGGTATGCAACTTCTCTGGTTTCAATCTCTGAGAGCAGTGAACCTACCCAGGAGTTGCTTTGCCCTCAATATACCTGTAGTTATACATTTTCAATCCAGCTTGATCTGGCTTACTGCATCAGTAGAGAAACATATGGGGGGACAGAAAACCTTTTACTATCTTTCCTCCTTCTCTTGCCCAGTGATCCCTGAGCTCATGGAGGAGTGATATAGATGTCCCACTTAGAAATGAACATTCTGAATTTCTCATTCTCTTCACTTTGACCAGTGATGGGTTTCTATGTTCATTCCCATCCACTGTAACATAAGGGCCTGCTTGTTGGGGTTTCTGTCCTGCCCAGTACCCACAGCCGTTAAGTCCCAAAGTAAATCACACAGAGTTCCTACATAAGTTATAAACTGATTGGCCCATTATCTCAGGCTTCGTATTAGCTCTTATAACTTATATTAACCCATTATTCTTATCTATGTTAGCCACATGGCTCAGTAACTTTTTCAGTGGGGAGGTCACATCCTGCTTCTTTGGTGTCTGGACAGGACTGCAGAGGAATGGGCTTCCTCCTTCCCAGAATTCTCCTGTTCTCATTGCCCCACCTCTACTTCCTGTCTGGTTGTCCCACCTATACTTCCTGCCTAGCTACTGGCCAATTAGCGTTTATTTAAAACATAATTGGCAGAATACAGAATTGTCCCACACCAATCCTCTGCATAATGAAGCTTGAGAGAAGCACTAATCTAAAGGGATGGTCATAACTCATCAGGAGTCTGTTCAGTGTTATGTCTGTTTAGCAGGGTAATAGCAGTAGAATCTCCCATAAGACCTATAACCTGTCTAGCCATAGGTTCTTGATATTGATAACAGTTCCAAGTATGGGTTCTACCTTTTGGAGTTGATCTTAAATCCAATGAGACAGTGGTTTGTTACTCTTGTGACATTCATGTCACTATTGCACCCTTGGACGTGTCTTGCCTGGCTGATCATTACTGGAGCTCATTACTGGGTACACAATTTAGTATGACCTACACATTTCTCCTCTGGTGGTATGCCTAGCACCTTCCAGCACTATGGAAGCTAGACAATGGGGACGACATTTCCAGGTGAGTACCAGCTAGATTTCCCCATGTGTTTTGATTCTTTAAGACTCCAAGCTAAGATTTCTCCTAGACTTAGTCATTAAGCCAGATGCCCAAAGTGAACCACATCATTGTCCTTGCCAGAAGCATGGAATGCCCTTGCTTCTCAGGATAGCACTGTGGAAGGGAACCCTGATTCCTTACTTCCTCCTAAAGGACTCCTTGCCTGGAAGCTGTATGTGAGAAGCAGCTTTGGAAATGGATATTTGGATCTTCACAGAGGAACTTAATTACATTCTTCCCCTGATTTCAGTCCATTTCCTAAAACATTCTACAGCCCACTCTTGAGGAAATATGCTGCAGAAGCCTGGTCAAAGTGGTGTTCCTCACCTCGCATTTCCCAGGTTACACCTGCCTTAGTCAGGGTCGCTGCTGCTGTGATGAATCATCATGATCAAAGCAATTTGGTGAGGAAATGGTTCGTTCTGCTTATGCTTCTGCACACACTTCATCATCCTAGGAAGTCAGGACAGGAATCCAAGTAGGGCAGAAAACTAGAGGTAGAAGCTGATGCAGAGGCCATGGAGGAGTGCTGCTTACTGTTCTTGCTTCCTATGACTTACTCACCCAGGGGTGGCTTCACCCACAATGGGATGTGTACCCCTCCATCAATCACTTCCTCCTCCTCTTTAAGTATATGAATGTTTTGCCTGCGTACATGTGTATCACTTATGTACTTGGTGGATCTCCTGGAACTGGGATTATAGTTGGTTATGAGCCATCATGTGGGTGCTGGGAAGCAATAAGTGCTCGTAACCACTGAGCCATCCCTCCAGATACCCTCCAGATACCCTCCAGCGCTTTCTTAACTTTCTGTTCCAGCATGCTGCAGGGAGACATGGCCTGATCCAGGCTGTGGGTTCTGGGCTCCATTTACAGACCTAAATTCTGACTTTTCCTTCTATTGTCTCCTCCCTCCAGAGATAATCTGTCTGTCTGAAAGTCATCTGGGGCAAGAGACCACCCCTCAGGTAGGCTGAGTTACCCTAAGTCCTGCTAAAGCTTGTGAGCCACTATCTCCTCAATGAGATAATGTACCCTGTTAGTCTCCCAGGGTCTCGTTAAAAATAGAGGCTTGGGGAAAAGGGGATTGACAAGGATATCCTGGACTAATTCTAAATCTCTTGGGGCAAAGTCTAGGAAATTGGTGTTTCAGGCTTGAGAGTCCTGGGGATCTGAAAGTACAACAATATTTTTGTTAGTGGCGTAGTGTGGTCTCATTTTAATATCACCTCTTTAGGGAGGAGCCAGTGTATGCAAGTAAAAGGAATTGTTAAGTGATAACAGTTAAGAAATGCGAGTGTTGTATTAGACTGTCAGCTTCCATCCTTTGACTGCGCCTTGCAGGTTGGCTTAGACGGGCACTCAATAAATGTCACGCTATTAATCATAGGGACTCAATTGTTCAGATCCTTTCTTTGGATTTCTGCTCTTCTCTTAGTGCCCAGGGAGTAGCGCATCCAGTCTGATGCAGTAGGTCAAACATGTAGAGTCTGGAAAAGTCCCACACCCCTCGGGTCCTCGCACCGTTACTTAGAGCTTGACAGCACTGCGCTCCTCCAGCTACCGACACCTACGAAGAACAAATGGTTATGGCACGTGCTTCCCGGCACTTTCGACAGCTTTACAAATAGGAATTGGTGCTGACAGCCGTACTTATAGACGGCTATCAAATGCCTATTAAACCCAGGAGGTACATACAGCCTGCCATTACCACCTCTAAGTCAGTCATCAAGAGTAGTTATCAGGAGCTGAGGAGGGAAAGAGTACAAGCGAATCGGAAAGCGTGTGAATCTCCAACCATCACATAGACGAGGATCAGCATCTTCTGAATCCCTGGGGAGGGTTCCGGCGGGTTCCCCTCGGGGTCCCCGCAGCGGCAGGTGGCGGGCTGGGGCCGGAGCATCGCGGCGGTGGGGGAGGGGAGCGGCGTGGGACCCGGCGGAGGGGTCCAGACAGCCCGGGATACGTTTGAGCAGGCTCCGAGTGCGCAAGCTCGGTCCAGGCGCAACCAGTGCGCGCAGTTCTGAGGGGGAGCCCGACGACTGCAGGTCCCGGGCTCCGAGCGCGGGGCCGAGGCCGGTTCTTTCGCACCTCTGGAGTGCATGCGACACAAGTGTGGGTACACTGCTCCCGCCCCAGCCGCCGGCATCCTCTGCGAGCCGGCCGCTGCGCCTGCCTGCAGCCGCGCTCCTCCCCCTGCAGCACCGCAGTGGTAGCGCCCACCTCCCAGCCCCGCCACCCTGGGCCTCCCCCGCCGAGTGTCGCGCGTCGGCGCCGCTGCCACCACCGCTCCCACCTCTCAGCATTCCCCGCTCCGGCTCCCGTCCCGCTCCGGGCTGCCCTTGTGCGCCCGCCGTCTCCCTCAGTCCCCGTTGTCTGGCCGCCGGGCCGCGGCGGGCGGGAGCAGCCGGAGGAGGAGCCGCAGCCGGGAAGGAGGCGGCGGCCCGAGCCCATGGCGTACAGTCAAGGAGGCGGCAAGAAGAAAGTGTGCTACTACTATGACGGTGGGTGGCAGGGGAGCCTGCGGCGGAGCGGACGCGCGGCTCGGGGTGCTTAGGGTGGCTGTCTGCGGGGACAGGGACACGGCCTACCCGGCTTCGCGGCCGTGGCCCGGGATCGTCCGCCCTCGCTCCTCTCGGGTCCTCCGAACGGACACGCGCAGGTTTGGGGTCCACTGCCTCGGACCGGCCCCCGAGGGACCCCAGTTGGCACCCCGGGCCTGACTGCACAAAGCCGGCGGCCTGGAGCTCCGCCCCACGTCCCTGTCCCCTCCCCCGCTCGCCGGGTCCCCCTTCACGCCGGCATTCAGTCTGCGCTGGGCTTCCAGCCTCACCCGGGACCCCGCGGCTCGGGTGGGGCTGCGGAGGAGTTACTGCTGGCGGGGGGCCAAGTTCGCAGAGCGGCGCTGTCTCGCTCGTGTTTCGCGTGGACTCCTTCCGTCGCCTTTGTTCGCCGGGTTCTTTGAGCGCCACTTTCTCAGGGTTCATGTGGAAGGGCTGCACTTCCTCGGTGACAATCAGGGGTTTTGAGTTGGCGCTAGGTAGGCCTGTGGGGAAGTGGTAAGAGGAGGGAGGCAAGCTTGGAGTTGTTCCTACTTGATGGGTCCTAGCTTGCTTCTGTGGGAGGTTGTTACCACCCACTTCTTTGTTGCTCTTTGTTCGCGCTGCAGTTATACCCTGCTCTGGGGGTTTAGGAGAGCATCAGACCCAGTGTGGTGGGGACTCTGCTGCAGGAAACTTTTGAGTAGTGGACTAAATATTCTAAACAGGTAGAAGGGGTACTCGGTGGTGGTGAGGATTCTGTGGTTTGGAATATGAGCAGTAGTAATAGTCTCCGACTTCTGTTGGCTGAGATGGTCTCAGTTACACTAAGTAGTGCCCTGTTGTAAAGGTTTCACCAAGACACTAGTAGGTAACTCTTGGGAGGAGGAGTAATTTGACGGACCTAGCATCATTGACCTGAAAGACCTGATTTCTACAGAGAGACACAAAATTGGGAGTTATTTGCTGTATTTGTTATGTTGAAGTCACAGTATCTTGGAGAAGTAGATTAGAGCCCAGACAACGAGGCGGAATCAAACTGACTTTAACTTGAAAATAGTTGTACGTTTTTATGGCTTGGCAGAAATTTTTAATGCCTGTTTTTTTTTTTGTTTGTTTGTTTGTTTTGTTTTGTTTTGTTTTTTTGGGCCCGGAGGGGGGTGGTTCAAGACAGCTCTGTAGACCAGGCTGGCCTTGAACTTCCATAAATCTTCCTTCCCTTGCCTCCCAAGTGCCCAGGTGCCAAAGTGCATGGACTACCATGCCCAGTTGAATGGCAAATTTAAGAGGACTACATATGTGCTGAATGAATTTATTTGAAATTACACCATGGAGGGCAGAGATGCCAATTTAAACATGAATTATATTGTGAAGTTGGATTCGTGGTGAACACTTGTCCAGCATCCTCTTATCCATTGGAAAGGATGTAACCCTTTTAAATTAATTTGAAAATTATAATTATAGCCCCCCTTTTTTGTTTTTTCGAGACAGAGTTTCTTTGTGTAACAGTCCTGGCTATGCCAAAGCTCACTTTGTAGACCTGGCTGGCCTCTAACTCAACTGAGATCCACCTGCCTCTGCCTCCCAAAGTGCTGGAATTAAAGGCGTGCACCACCATTGCCCAGCCAAGAGTCAAGGGAGAGGTTTAACGGTCAGAACTGGTGCTCAGGTGATGGAGAACCATGCAGTACTCTTGTTGTTTGCTGAGCAGCAATTTGTCCCTAGGTCTTTGTGTGGGCATGAGCCTTTTTTGAGGGGCGGGATAGGCCCTCTGTGACCTCACAGAGATGGGCAGGATGGAGGGATTTTTTTTTTCAGTCATGTGTTTTTTTTTTTTTTTAGAACCATGCATTACTCTGGTTGTTTGCTGAGCAGCGATTTGTCCCTGGGTCCCTGTGTGGGCGTGAGCCTTTTTTGAGGGGCGGGATAGGCCCTCTGTGACCTCACAGAGATGAGCAGGATGGAGGGATTTTTCAGTCATGTGATTTTTGATGTATGTCCATACAACCTGCCTTATCTAGTTGTAAGCTTGCATCTGTATAACTGATGGTGGAAATCTGCTGGGTTTCCAGTCTCTTGTCCAGCTCTTTGTTGGCATGTCTTTAGAATGGACTTAACTTACATACGTTCTGAATATTTGCTAACAAAATTGCAGAGATTATCAAAGTGATGTCGTGATTATGCTAATTAACATGGGATTTCATGATAGACTACACAGATTATTCTCTACACTTCCATCTTCATCACCAAAACCCTGTTCTTGTTTGTTTATAAAAAATAGCAGTGATTTTTAGTTGTCTTTTAAAATGTGAATAGAGGGTTCAAGTAAAGTAATTTTTGTACCAACAAAGTATATGTGGCTTTTAGATGCACAAAGGGTTGGATTGGCAAAGGGCAATGCCAGTAGTAATGGGACTTAAATAATGTAGTAGTTAAAGCTAGCTGGAGTTTTGTTTTTTGAGACATTGTAGTCTTTGCTGTCTTAGAACTTGATCTATAGACCAGGCTGGCTACAAATAGAGATTTGCCTGCCTCTGCCTCCTAAATGCTGGGTTTAAAGGTGTGTGCCAGCACCATGCTGCTGTAAATTAGCTGGTTTTAACTTGGTTGGTAGAGGAAGGAGAGGGAAGACAAAAGAAAAGGCGTGAAGAAGCAAATTCTGATACCATGTGTGTCCATCTTGAGGTTTAATCTGGCCATTAGGCACAGCCTCTTAACAACTCAGAGTGTTTACTGCTGGCTCTGTGTGCTTACTGAGGAATATTTCTGAAGATACCGTTTTCTGTATGTTCTGTAGTCTACAGAAGTGTGCCCCTTAGATCACTGAGCCACTGATACTCAGTGAGCCTTGGGATGAGTATATGAGCTTTCCCTGTACCGCAGAAGGAAAGTAGAGTTGTTCTTAGTGGGCTGTGGCTATTTAGTCATCTCCATACTGTCCAGAAACACTTCTCTGAATGTTGGGCATTCTTTATGTCTCTTCAGGAACCCACTCTATAGACCAGGTTGACCTTGAACTCACAGAGATCCTCCTGTCTCTGCCTCTACCACTGCCTAGCACCACCACTGCTTGACAGTCATTCTTTTATATACTAAAAGTTCAATACTTTGTAAAATGATATATAGCAAATTATAGCTAATTAGATAAATACTAAGATCCTTTCTCACCATAAACTGATGTTATTTTTCTCTACTTAAGCCTAATTTAGCAGACTGAGTTACATTTGGTTCTAA
The DNA here is from genome assembly GCF_014885135.2 of Alexandromys fortis. NCBI lineage: Eukaryota > Metazoa > Chordata > Mammalia > Rodentia > Cricetidae > Alexandromys > Alexandromys fortis. The sequence goes on along the minus strand of NW_026067910.1, from coordinate 3,163,435 downwards.
TTGCAATGCTCACATTTTTAGTATTTTATCTGGAAATGTAAATTATGCCTTGTTTTGAGTGAAATTGGGATCAATCATGCAGTGCCTTCTGATGTATACAATAAAGAGACTTGAATGTATGCATAATTTATATAATTAAGCACCAATTGCTTTATGCTTTGTTTATTTTTTTCTCTGATGGAGATAATCATAATCAGAATGTTTGGAGACATGGTCCAGAGAGAACCATCACACTTATCAAAGGCATGCTTCCCAGTGTCCTCCTAACTGACTAACAGATACAAGGCTTTACAGAGCAGCCGGCTCTTCTCCTATTTGTTTCACTTTTGTTTAAAGTGGTGGCATCCGTGTCTTTTGCCAGGTAACTTTTAGTACAGCTGCATTAGCCTTTAGCTGCTGTATAAATCTTGACTGTTCATGAAATGGATAATCTTTTTTTTATTACAGACCCATGCTAATGAAGTATTGCAGCAGTTTGTGAATATTGTTGTTTGTCGCACACAACATTTAAATTTGATAGGTAACTCTAAAGACATTTTCTATGCTTTTGAATTCCGTTCCCACAGAATTCTTGATCCCTGGCCTCCCTCACATTTCATCCCCTCACTCCCAGAGAGGCTTTCCTTGGTCCTCAATTGCCATTTTTGTTTTTCTGTCTGTCATTTCTATGGCTCAAGTTTTTTTTCTCTTTCCACTAGAATAAAAGCTTCTTGAGGACAGTGTGTAAACTTGAACTTTGAATTATTGATGAAGAAATGACTAGTGAGTCTTTATGAATAGTGTAGGTAGAGCCCATTCACATAAGACATTCATACACAGTTTTTTATTTTGAAAACAATTTTGATTTATATCTGTGAGTGTTTTGCCTACATGATATGCTCCATGGTGTCCTTGAAGGTTAGAAGAGAGTGTTAGGTCTCCTGGAGCTGGAGAAAGGGGTGGTTCTGAGCTGCCATGTAGATGCTGGAAACCAAACTTGGGTCTTCTTGAAGAGTGGTAAGTGCTCTCAATCACTGGAGCAGCTCTCCTTCCTCACCATGCTCTTTAGCTCTTCAGTTACAGGCAGGAGGGTGATGGGTCTGCCTCTCACAGGGGAAAGCAGGTGACCACTCCTTTAGACTACCACTTTCCTTTCCCACACTGGTTCTTGTTTTATTGTCTAAAGAAAGGTTAGCATCTGAAATTCAAAGTTTTTTCATTTGTAGAGTTTTATTCTGCTGTCGCCCAAAAATATACTAATTGTTTCTTTTCCTTAATAAAATTAAATGTTAAGCAACTTCTTTAAGCAGTTGGTGTTGGTGAAGAAAAGTGAAATTCCTTATGCTCGCAGATGAAATGTCGTGCCCTTACATTAGTGTTCTACTCTTTCCATGGTCACAGTCAGCCTCATAGTTCTGGGGGTTTTTACTCCAGTGCATGAAGCCAATTTTGGGCTCAGAAATATGAGAATGTTTTAAGTCCCTACTGTGTGCCATGTAGACTAAGATTACTTACAAAGGAAATGAATGTTTGTCATAGAGTAAGAGAGGAAAGGAACCCTTGGTAGAGTGACAGACAAGCATCCCAAGGAAGAAAATATAGCAGCCTTTAAGACGTCCTCCCCACGACACTCCAAAGGCCAAGACTTTAGCGTGTCATACCAAAGATGTCATACCAGAAGCTGACATGAGGAGCTAGGGGGTGCAGGGCTAAGCCATAAAGGGCCAGGCCACAACAAACTTGATTGGCAAAGATTTTGACATATTTAGGAAGTGTCTTGAAGCTTTTAGAGTAGAAGCCTGTCTTAATTTTCAAGAGGTAGGATGTAGGTTGAAAACAAGAATTAAATATGTTTGTCTACATATAATGAAATGGTTGTATTTTGGATAGAAATGGGTGCAGTTGAAGAATGGTTTAGAGAGGAAAACGTGAAACATGTTGGTAGCTAGGACATGGGGTTAGAGCTGGGGAATGGTGATTTCTAGATTGAGCGTTTGGAGAGAGGAGAGACTACACATTGAGGCTGTTTAGACTCCTCAGGGGCTCTATGTTGGCTGTCATGTATCTGAGATCTTTATTTAGAGCAAATGAAAATACTTAGGAAAGTGACCTCTGTGAGCCTGAAACCTAGGGAGGAGAAGAAGCTACTGAGATTGTATTTCCTAGTGGACAAGCTCATAAATCATTGAGGTGTTGAAGGAGATAATATGGAGAGACACAGCACCAGGAGCCATTTCTGAGAAAAGGCACAGGACAGAACACCATCCCTGGAGTACTTGGGCACCTCACTTTGTGCCTGCCTGACCAGTAGCTGGCTCTTGTTTAATGGACGAACTTGGAAGAGTGTTGGAGGAAATGTGCTTAGGGAAGGAACTGGAGGAAAGCAGTATTGTGAAAACCCAAGCCCGGGATGTTTTCCAGCAGAGGGCCAGCTGTGTTAGAACCTTTTATAGGACCAGTGCTGTGTGGCTGACAAAAAGTACATAGTAGTCTTTTTATTTGTTTTTTTCTTGATTAATTTTGACACCTTATCTGTGTGCAGGTGTGAAAATACTTTTCAGTCCTGAAATTAAAATGATCTGAAAAGTACAAGTTTTATCCTGAATTAATATAATCCATTTATATTATCTTTACTCCACTTACTGTGATAGTTACATATTTTTGCTTCAGAAATACATTTGATTATAGAATTTTGCCCCAGTTTTAGTACATTATGTATTTTTATCTTGAGTTGAGTTTTTCTGGATATTCTTGATTGGTAAAATGTATTTAAGTATTTGAACAAAAAAAAAATGGGATAACATTTAAATATGCCCAAATTATCTAACTCACAAAGACCATATAGGTCTATAAATTAAGAAAAGAGAAGGGGGCTAGATGGCTCAGCAGTTTAGGGCACTGCTGTTCTTTTAGAGGACCTGGGTTCAATTCCCAGCACCCACTTGGTAGCTCACGTCAGTACTCCAGTACCAGGGGGTCTGATGCCTTCTGCTCTCCACAGGCACTGGGCACAGATAAACACCCATACACATTAAATACATTTTTTAAAGGATCAGTTCAGTTAACATTTTCTTCAAAGGAAAGGAGCAGGACTTTAAGATGTAAATTCTACAGGATAGCCATATACAAAATTGATACTGAGCGGGACAAGTTAGAAATTATTCTCCCTTCCCCTCACTCTTGCAAGAATTACCTGTCCTCTGCCACTGGAGTGTTGTTGTTAAAGGCATGAGCTGCCATGCCCACAAAATGGTTCTTTTATTTTTTTGACATTATAATGTGATTGCTTCATTTTCTTTTTCCCCTTCTCCCTCCAAATTTTCCTGTATAGTCCCCCACTGCTGTCTTTCAAATTCATGACCTCTTTTCTTTAATTGTTGTGCATTTTACACACACACACACACACACACACACACACACATATTCCTAAATACATAAATACAACCTGTTGAGCCTGTATAATGTTACTTGTAGATGTTTTCAGGGTTGACCATTGGTACTGGATAACCAGTTGGTCTGCTCTTCCCTGGGGAAGATTATTTTTCCTGCCCTCATTACTCAGTTGCCTGTAGTTCTTTGTCTGGGATTGAAGCCTCATGAGCATTCCCTGATCTACATTAGCATGTAGATCATTAGTAGTCTATTAGTGTCCTTATTCAGGTTATGTTTAGGCAGCCACACTGGTGAGACTTTATGGGTGTAGCTTCTGATATGGCTGGGAGACTCACAGCAGACTCCCTGTTCCTCTGGCTCTTACAGTCTTTCTGCTCCTTCTTCCCCTGTGATCCCTGAGCCTTAAGTGCAGGGGTTATATGGTATTCCTACCAGTTGGTACTGGACTCCACAACTCTGCATTTTCAGTTGGTTGTAGTTTTCTGTAATGTGTAAGAACAAATATGTAGAATGTAGATAGGGATGGTGCTGGTTTAGTAAACTGGCAATTGTAAGTTCTATTCCAAGATCAGCCCTGGGAAGTTGGCTAGGTTTTCAGTATGAGGCATGATTTCCCTTGTGCTGAATTTGTGTTACTTATAATTAGAAAGCTGACGGTTACTGCAAAGGCGTGCATGCCACTAGCACACTGATGATGCCATGGTGGTTGTTATTGGGATTCATAGGTGTCAGAACTGGGTGAGACTGTTGGGTGCTTCCTTCCTTGGAAGCTTGCAGAACTCCTTTCTGTAACACAAAGGGTAGACCTAGAGGAGGCTTTCAGATCAGGTCTAGCTTAGGGGCCTCTGGCCCAGCTTCTGAAATGCATGGTGTCTTCAGCAATAAGCAGTTACCTTCCACCTCTAGGGGACTTTAGACTCTATAGGCCAATACCCTATAAAGTTTTGGGAATCTCTTGGTCAACCCTGACCAACAACTCGAAAGAGGGCTTTTCATGCCTAGTATTGAGGATTTTGATGGCTCTTGGCTCTGGAGGGGGCATTTGTATATTTATACACTGACTTATGTGGATTGTAGGTATTTTAGTCTGATAATATAAGTTACTTTTGGCTTCTTGAGACATCCTTACTGTTATTTTACCCTCCTGCTTCTTTGCTCTTTTTTTTCTCCCTCCCCCTACCTACTTAGAGCCTCCTCCCTATGTTCCCCTTATATTTCCTCTTTATCTGCTCCTTTTTTCTTCTCCCCTTCCCTTCTGTGCTGAGGAGCTAAACCAAAGGCCTGCATATACTAGAGGAGGGTTCCACCCCTGATCCTAAGCCTATGGAGGGATTCTGAAAAATATAATCATCATCTGTGGCTTGACTGGACTTGTGATGGAGGAAGGTCATTGGCTAATAAAGAAACTGGCTTGGCCCATTTTATTGGTTAGAACATAGGTGGGTGGAGTAAACAGAAGAGAATGCTGGGAGGAAGAGGAAGTGAGGTCAGAAGTAATGCAGCTCCTCTCAGAGCCAGACGCCTCAGACAGAGAGGCATGCTCCGCTCTCCCGTGCAGATGCATGCAATGAAGCTCCTCTGACCCAGGATGGACGTAGGCTAGAATCTTCCCGGTAAGCGCACCTTGGGGTGCTTACACACTTTTTTATAATTGGTTTATTTTATTTGTTAGAATTAGCCTAGAAGAGGCTAGATAGAAATGGGCCAAGCAGTGTTTAAATGAATACAGTTTGTGTGTTGTTATTTCGGGCATAAGCTAGCCAGGCGGCCGGGGTGCTGGGGACGCAGCCCCGCCGCTCCTATTATTTCAACACACTTGGAAGTATATTGAATATTCCTAGTGAGAATAAGGCCTTAAAATTATGATAGAAGTTTGTTGAAAGCTCTATGTATAGTAATATAAATTTGAGGCTCTTGTAGTTACAAGTTACTTTCATAAATTAGGTAGGTCATTTATTTTGTTCATATTCTGTAAGTAACAAAGATCATGCTTTAATTAAAAACATTTAAACTATATTCTTTTCTCATTAGCCCTGGTTCTGACTTTCTTGTGACCCCGTCATTGCTCTGCGGAGACAAGACATAAGAGTATTCAATTTACTCCTCTCTGTATCTGATCTGTCCTCTCTGTATCTGAATGTGGCACCTATCAGCTAGTTGTGTAACTTTGGCTATGTCACCTAACATTTTCAGGTGCTACTTCACAATTACAGAATAGTAGCAATCCATGAGTTAAAAAGGCAAAAAACTATTATAAAGTAGTAGATGAATGTTCTTTATATCACTTTTTTTCCTCTAACACTAGGATTTAAGGTTGTGTGGATAGGGAGAGTATCTGGAAAGACTTTGCAGAGGGAAAGATATGTTCAAAATATTTTTAAATTTAAAATTGTTTTAGATAATAAAAATATGTAGCAAGTATTTCTCTGTCCTGCAATCCAACTCACAAAAAATGACACAGAAACTTAACTATTAATTATGAAAACTCAGCCTTAGCTTAGGCATGTCCCACTAGCTCTTCTATCTTAAATTAACCCATGTTTTTATTAATCTATGTTTTACCACATGGCTTTTACCTCTCTTTCATCTTGCACCTCCTGTTTCCTCTTTGTCTGTCTGGCTTCTCTGCCTCTCTTTCCAGAGTCCTCTGCCTGTAAGTCCCACCTCTACCCCCTGCCTACTTTTTGGCCATTTAACTCTTTATTAAAACAATCAGAAGGCACCTTTCCAAAGACACATAGTCACTGTGTATAAAGATTATTTCCCTCTTTTTGTCTAAATAAAAAGGAAAGATTTTTAACTCTTAATGTAAAACTATAGATAAGAACAATTATCAAGTGAGAATTATATTCACAATGTTTAGTCCATATGTGTTTGGCAAATTTGGAGAAAGTATTGTATTCTCTATCGTATCTTAGTGAGTTCAAAGTTTTATATCTAAACCATTTTCTGTCATAACTCATATTACCATCCTAAAAATATCTTTTTAGACCATAAAACACTTAGATAAACAGCTTTGAGCTTTTATGTTTCTCAAGGTTATAAATTTTGCATCTCTTATGTAAGTTTCTTTTCTGAATTTGGTAACAAGGAATACTGTAACTATAACTGGTCTTCAACCCATCAGAGACCCGAGAAGGATATAATATTACCCGATTAAACCAGAAGTGTAAAACAAACAACTTTCAAAACTGTAGAAATAACAGAAGCAGCTGGCTGCCTGCACAGTCTCTCAAGGTTCCTCTGTAACTCGGGGTATCCATCTTTGACCTACAGGCCTAGAATGTCTGACAGACTTTTCTGTGAATCAGGAATTTTGAAGGGCTGCCCTACCGTTTCCTGGCAAAGTTCAGCAGTTGCCTTCTTTTATGTCCTATTCATTCAATTTGGACAGCATACTATCAGCAGTCTAAGCAAGAGCAGTTTCTTACCCAGTGGCTAACTTTGCCCAGCAAAATTGAACTCCATATGGAGGTTATTTGATGCCCATCATCATTTTTTTTTTTTTAAGAAAATTACTGCTGCCAGGAGCAGATGTGTCTCACTGTCATGAAAAACCTTAGGTTATTAAAACATCTAGAATGCCATATTCTGTAGGTTTCTGTGTTTGAAAATCACGTATCTAAATTATATCTCTATTTAATCTTCAAAACATGCCTAATACGACTACATTTTTGCTTATTATAGATGACTAGCTACTAACCTGTATTTCTTAAATATATATTATATTTCTAATTGGCTGTATGGGTATAATACCTTAGACAAGAGTAAAACCATATATATGGTATGGCAAAAAATAACCTTAATTTTGTATCAGTATATAAAAATTTATGCTCAATATAAAATGTTTGAGACTAGTGGTTGTTCAAAACTAGACTCAACAATCCACCCTTTTTCTCATCATTTCTGTGCTATATGCCCCTGTTTTTCCTTCAGAAAGATATCCCTGAATCTAATCTCCTTTGTTCAGTTTTTTTCTGACCATGACCAATGATAACTTGTAACCAACCCCACTAAATATTGAAAAATATCCGTAACCCACCATAAGACCAAAAACCAAACATCCTACTTCTTGAAAATGTGGGCATCGTGTTGTCTGGTGGCAATGGCATTTTTAGGAGACTCTGAGAAAATTGGGATAATGGTCAAGTCCTGGGAGAGCTAGCTGTTTTCTGGTCTTGTGAGGTAAAGTGTAAGGTTTGTCTGATGTCTGGGCTGGAAATTCAGTGAGACTGGACCATCTCTGATAGTAGCTTTGAAGTTGTTCAAAGATTTTTGTAACTTTTTGTAAGATTTTGAGGAAACTGCAACAGAGACATGCTGAGAGCCTGCATCTTCTGGGCTACATACCTTTATTGGTGTCTGGTCTGTTTTATTTACAACATATAAACTTTTTAAAGGTATCATATAAATCTTCATTAACACAAGTATGGAATGTACAGTGTACACAAGTCAGTTAAAGATGATTTTGTATTTGAGCAAGTAAAAGACATCTGATGAAGGCTTAAATCACAAACAAGCAACACCTCCCCCTTTTGTTTAAGTAAGAGAGTTCTAAACCTACTACGAAATTATATACAATAAGTACAAATATCCTATTCTAACTAGCTTAGGTCTTGTATAATAAATAACTTGGCCAAGTCATGAGAGAAAAGTAACTACATTTATATAGTCCTCAACCCCATCGAAGATCTGAGAAGGGAAATAATGTTACCTGGGTAATTAGGAAGTTCAGTAAAACAACTTCTAAAACATGCAACAAATCTCGGAGACAACTAGCTACCTGGGCAGTCACCCAAAGTCACGTTTGCAGTGTTGAAGCAACCAACTTTGGCTAAGGCCTAACATAACTGACATACCATTTTCAAAGGCAAGCAACTTTTCAAAACTATCTTACCCTGTCTTGGCAGGATATGACAGTCCTGTTTTATCTATTGATGCACACTCTGTATCTCTGTCAGTGGTTGAG
>NW_026067910.1:3123076-3150653 GCF_014885135.2 Alexandromys fortis | reverse complement strand
TGACAGAGTCGCCCCGAGGGCCTGCAGCTTTCGGCAACTGGCAACCACGTGCTCTGGTTTGTGCCACCGAAGAGCTGCGCTTGCAAGGGATATTTAAAAACTACTCAGAAAAGAGCAAACCACGCGGGCAGAGACTATGCGGGCCTGTGGAGTTTAAATCCACATGGGGAGGCAAACGATAGGGTGTGTGGGGACTTGAAGTCAATCTGAGGTGTCTAAAGGGAAAATATAAAGAACTGCAGCAAGAAAAGCCACTGCGTGATAATTTATATTAAACTGCTGGCTCCACGCACAAGGCACAGGCCACAAGGCACAGGCCGCCGCTGAGGGAGGGAGGGCAAGCGCCAAACTGAACTGGCAGCAGGCAGCCGAGCAGGGGAAGGAGGGGGTCCTAAAACTAAACATTTAGGCGCCAGATGATGAAGGCGTAAATCACAAACAATCCCACACCAGTTTGGAATTATGATTAATAGGATGGTATTTATTTAAAAGGGGGAAAAACTTACAGATCACCCTCCCGGACAACAGCCCTCTGCGCAATCAGGAAGGGAGTCTAGTCGCTGGAAGCGGAGCAGGAAACAAGAGAGAGAGGAGAGGGAAGTAGCCGCTTTTTTAAAAAGAGAGACCACGCCCCAATGGGCTGGTATTTCAGCGGCTATTGGCTAGAGGAGTGGAAGGACCTCCCGCAACAGACATCTCTCAACTTTTTAAGTTCGTTTGAACTGCATAACCAAGCTATAATATAAAATCTCTGTGTATGTCATATGAAAGGATGACATGCAATAATTTTAGTCATGAGGATTCTCTAGCCAATAAGATTTATCATCTCTCATCCAGTCTCAGAGCTGTTCCCATGTTGAGAGATCAGCTTGTACATCACCTGTCTTGTAGTCTTTCTTGGCTTTCTTTCCTATTGTCTGCAGCCAAGATCCTCGGGGTGTCTCCTCTGGTCAGATCTAATCTCCATTAACTTTGATGGAATCCATAGCTTTTCCTGTGGAAACAAAAGCATAACCTCTCCCCCAGCGTAACACATGGTTGGACTCCACTTTGAAGCCAAGACATCTCTAAAGTAGGTAGGCTGATTTAATTCAGCAGTCCCTTCCACAGCCCAGTGTCGATCTCAGCAGTTGGCATTCCCTGTTCATTAGCATTCAAAACTTCAAAGTCAACAAAGTATCATACAGGTCCAGATGCCCCACGTATTTCCTATCTTTACTCGGCTTTTTAAAAAATACCACATACTCTGTCTTTAAATACTTTATTATTTTTAAACTATTTTTCTATGACTATCTACAGCCATTTTCTTCAGCATCTAAGCACATTTTTAAATGTAGTATACCTTTTTAGAGGTTTTCAAGCACCTTCGGTGTTCTCTGACCATGTGTGTCAAATCTTAAACTGCCATGTCAGCATCTGTGCAGCTCAGCCTAGTACATGGCACTGGTACTTACTTCAGCCCGCAGGCATGTCTGTATGCCGCCAAGCTCCAGTCTGTCTGACTAAGACTAGGAATCCACTCTCGACTCCTTGTCCAGAACTCCTTTTTAACTTTCTCAGACCCTGTATTTCGATATTTGAGCCCCATATTGTATGCCATAAATAATGAGTCTTTCTCTGTTCCACCAGCCAGCTCCCAAATGATAAGTAAATAAACGTAGAGACTTGCTGTAAATTATGAAAGCCCAGCTTTAGCTTAGGCTTGTCCTACTAGCTCTTATAACTTAGCCCATGTTATTACTCTGTGTTCTACCTACCATGTGACTGTTACCTCTCTTTGATCTTGCACCTCCTGTTTCTTCTCCATATCTGACTGGTTTCTCTGCCTCTCTTTCTCAGAGTCCTCTTTGGGCCTTGAAGTCCTGCCTATACCTCCTGCCTAGCTACTAGACATTTAGCTCTTTATTAAAATAACCAGAAGGTTCCTTTGCAAAGACACATCTTCACAGTGTACATAAAGATGTTTCCACAACAGAAATATAATTTACAAAAAAGTCATTGTCTACTTAGGCCAATGAGATGTGCTGTTCCTCACTCTGCAGTTTGGATTCGTCTTTGAAAAGATGGCCAGCATTCTAAGTAGTCCTTTATTTTTAAATAGTCTGCAGAAGATCACTTGTGTTGAAAATGAAATTAAATAAATTGGAGGTACTATACCAACAAATTCAGTCATATTGTTAGGAGACGGGTTTTACAAAATGAATGTTCAGCTGGGGGTCATGACAAAAGTCTGTGGTCTCTAAATCAGATCATGAATTCTATGCCTGCCTGGGATACATGGCTAGAATTTTATCTTAAGGGGGAAAAAAGCAAATGTTTCCTGGATGATTGTCAACTAGATAGTATGAAACATCATAGTCTTTGGTTTCCATTGTACAAATGGAACAGTATTATTAGGAAAGTTTCTGAAGGTGGTTGTTTTGTTTTTGAGAAAGGTTCTTACTCTGTGACTCTGCTGGCTTGGAATACTGTGTGTAGATAGATCAGGTTGGCCTTGAATTTACAGATATCCGCCCTGCTGCTTTCCCGAGTACTGGATGTACACCCTGCTCTGAGCTTAAACTCTGTTGTTTTAAGGGCAGCTAGGAGAGGTTTGGTGTCTAGCTTTTAGTGTATAATCCAGTATTGAAACAGTCATATTTGCATGCTGCTAAAATCAATTCAGCTGTCTTAACAAGTGTTTGAATATGTTATGTAAACTCTAATATTACTGGTAATTTCTCATTTCCTGCTTGATACTGCTGTTGTTAGAAAGTATCCCTTATAGGGCTGAAGAGATGGCTTATCGATTAAGAACACTGGAGGTACCTGCTGAGGACCCAAGGTTCTGTTCCCAGCACACATATGGTGGCTTATAGCCATTGTAACTCCAGTTCCGGGGATCTGACACCTTCTGATCTCCACGGGCACCAGGCATGTATGTAGTCTACTTATGTACATGCAGGTAGACACTCAGATGCATAAAATAGAAACAAACAAATAAACACATTTTTTTAAATGGAATCCCTTACCTTAGAAAGACATACATATTTTTTATAAGTCTGTTCACTTTCTCATTGTCAATATTTCATGATAAGGTAAGTACAACCTTACCTAAAAGTATTTTGTTGATGAAAACCAGATTTTAACTTTAAGACATTGGGATCTAAGATACTTTAACAGACAGGCTACAACTGTCTAGTCGTGATGACAAAACTGTTCTTACTACCCTGAAAATGCCATGAATGTGTCGCATAGCAAAAATTCCTTTAGACCCTATATTTCAGTTACCAATCTCCCCTAATAGACACTGAACATTTAAGCCCTCCCATAACACCAGCTCAACTGTAAGAGATTTCTGTGGGTTACTAGAAAGTCATTCAAGAAGCCAATAGTAGCTGAACAAATTAAATATACCCCAAACTTGAAGAAATACATTTTATGTATCTAAATTTATAAAATAAACAACAAAAAAAAACCCACTAAAAAATGGGTTTCACTTTAAAATTGGAAAACTAAAAGCCAGAAAAATTTTCCTTCCTCTTCAAAGAAATCGAGTCCTCAGCATGTATAAGATCTGCATAATATATTAGGTTGCTAGTAAAATTTAAATGTTACAAAAGTAATTTTTAAGGAATTTTTTTTTTTTAAGATTTATTTGCTGTGTACGGGAGTGGTCTGTTTTCCAGCATGTCTGCATGGCAGAAAGCGGCATCAGATCCCATTATGGATGATTGTAAGCCACCATGTGGTTTTTTGGGAATTGAACTCTGGACCTCTGGAAGAGCAACCAGTGCTCTTAACAATTAAGCCATTTCTTCAGCCCAAATAATCTAACTTTTAACAACTCTTTAAGTGATAATTTTTTAAGGTTGAACACACAAACATAAATGTCTGTGTTATCTAATAGTCATATTTTGTCTTTTAGGTGATATTGGAAATTATTATTATGGCCAGGGTCATCCCATGAAACCTCATAGAATCCGGATGACTCATAACTTGCTGCTAAATTATGGTTTATACCGAAAGATGGAAATATATGTAAGTACTCCTTTGGCACCGTTTCTCTAAACTAGTATTTGAAAGCTTCTTTGTACACTACTGTGGGAGATCACTTAGTAAATGAAAAGATCTGAGAGAAGACGGCTCTTTTGGTTTTATTCATCAGAGAAAGTCTACATAGGAGTAGACTCTTCCCTCTTTGATCATCTCAAACCACCACCTCAGTCCACCCTGGTCTTGGGCCATGTTTCTGAAGAATAACTTTGCCCAATATACCAAATATTTTTGTGACAGTATTGTTGTGTTTCCTGTCCTGCTTAAAAGAATTGACCTGATATTGGTGAGATAACTTAATAGATAAAGAAAGGCACTCACCACCAAGCCTAATGACCTGAGTTTAATTGCCAGAACTCTCACAGTGGAAGGAGAGATCTAATGCCCCCAAGTTGTCTTTAGATTCCACATGGGTGCAGTGAAACACACACCTCCAAAAATAAGTAAATACAATGTAATTTTAAAAAGAAAGAATTGATCTGGACTATTGCAAGATTTATAGAAAATTAATCTTAATTTATTTGGTTATCACATACATGTATATGATATATGTAATATATAAATATATATATATATATATTACTGTTAATGATAGCCAAGTAAATAAAAATAGTATAAGATCCACATCCGCCTTATAAATTTGCACAATGAGGGCAGGGGTGTATATAAAAAGTGTAAGATAGGATGATGCTTAACTGCTCAAGGAGAAGAGGATTTGAAACAGTTTACTGTCTGTAAGCTAAGACCTTTCAGCCGGTCTTGTTCCATCAGATCACATTAGCCTGGAAGGAATCCATAGGTTCTCATCTTCTATGGAAACAAAGCAGAACCTCTTTTCCAAAGTAACATATCCTTAGACTCAAATTTTGAAGTCAAGATACTTTTAAAATATATATGTATGTGTGTGTTGGTTTAGCTTAGCAGCCCATGCAATGAAATGTCTCTCTGTACTTAGCTCATTCACAGTCAAAAAAGTCAAAGAAAACACAATAATATACATAATCCAGTATTTTCCGTCTTTATGTGGCTCATTTTTTTTACTCTATTACTTTTTAATATTCAATTATCTTTATTTAATCTATGACTTTCTGTACTTTTTCTTCTTTCTCATAAGCCCATGTACATTTATCCAACACTGTGACCCATTTAGAGGTTCTTTTTTTATCTGAACCTGTTTTTATTACACATCTATAATCATTTTCTGACCAGGAGCACTTTTTTTTTTTTTTATGATAAGCAGGCACGGCTAGGGCCGACTCTAATTCCACTCAGTCCAACATGGCGGAAGTTTGTTCACCTTCTCTGTGAGCTATGCTTACCTCCCCAGCTCCAGAGACGTAGCAGGTCTATGTCACCATTAAGCAGGTAATAGCACACTGCTCACAAAACCACATTTAAGTGTAGGACCTCCCAAAAGAACCAGACTTCGTGAGGCAAGCATGAACCAGGAAGCTGCCATTTCTTAAAGAAGCTGTGCAGGTTTTGCTGCTAATACTGCGTCAGGAAGCCTTCTCTTAAAGGAGTATTATCTCTGCTTGCCAGCAAACAGAGCCTATCTGAAAAAAAATGCAGCTACCAAGAAGCTGCACTTGGCTCCCATTTTTGTGGGTCTAGAAGGCTCACCTTTTTTCTTAAGCTTTTTTAGGTCTTATGTGGATCCATGGCAGTCAGTGGGCACCATTTTGTAACCAGAAACTGCTTGTTAGTTTCCCTGCCACCCAGATCGAAATAATAACACAAGCTATATTAATTTTAACACTGTTGGACTGATTTCTAAGGTGTATTTCTAGCTAGCTCTTATATCTTAAATTTACCCATTTCTATTTTACATTTTACCACAAGGCTCACGGTTACCTCCTGCTTCTTGGGCAACTATATGACGTCTGCCTCCTTTGGCAGCTACATGGCATATCCTTGACTCCACCTATTCTGTGCTCTGGTTGTGGTGGTACATGCTGGTAGGATTTGCTGAGGGAGGTGTGAAATCCGAACAGGAATACAGAGAGAGAGAGAGTAGGCATTCTAGGAGACACCATGCAGCTGCAGAAGGAGAAAGATGCCCAGAACCTTTACCGTGAGACATGTCTGCTTCTGCCAGCACCAGTTACTTCAGAGAGGTTGATGGGCATTGAAGAAACTCGTTATGGAATTTGCCTTCATTTTGATGAGGCTAGCCATTTGGGCAAAAAACTGCTCTTGCCTGGACTGCTTGATGGTGTACTGTATGAACTGGACATGCAGGACCCACAGAAAAGTGATGCTGAACTTTCCAAAAGACAGGATGGTCCTTCAGGGTTCCTGCTTCACAGAAGAAACAGCCAGACATTCTCCAGGACACAGAAGAAAATGACCGAGAAACTGCTAATATAGGCAAAATGGCCTTTCAAATTTTCTGCTTCGTGGAAAAGTCTGCCAGATATTATGGGCCTGTAGGTGAATGCCCCAGTGGTACAGAAGAACTTTGGGTGACTATCCTGGCAGTGAGATATGTCTGTCAATTATAGAGTTTTGGAAGTTGGTTACAATGTACTTTCTGTTTACTTAGGTAATATTAAATCCTTCTGAAGTCTTTGAAGAGTTGAAGACAGATAGAGTTATAGTTTTCCTAGTTATGATAAAGTATAAATTAGATATAAAACTTTGGACTCACAAAGATAAAATAGATGATAGAGTATTTTTTTTAATTTGTCAAATGTAAATGTTACGACTAAATATTTTAACTATAATTCTTGATTGATAGCTGTTTTGTGCATGTAATTTTATTATGTTAAAGTTAAAACCTTCCTTTTTAATTAGACAGAAAAGAGAAGATGATGTGGGATGTCCTTCTGTAAATATATTGGTTGATGAATAATAATAATAATGAATAAAGCTGTTTTGGCCAATAACTTCGCGGGTAAAGTCAGTCTTGAAGAGATAGCGTAGGTGGAGTCAAGGAAGACGTCACATAGCTGCCAAAGGAGGCAGACACCCATATAGCTGCCCAAGAAGCAAGAGGTAACAAACAACAAGCCTCGTGCTAAAATATAAGATAATAGAAATGGGTTAATTTAAGATGGAAGAGCTAATCAGAAATACGCCTGAGACATTGGTCTAACAGTGTTGTGATTAATATAGTTTCTGTGATTATTTGGGTCTGGGTGGCCGGAAAACGAGCGAACGGTCTCTGGTTACAACAGTCCTAAACAGTGCTATAGGAATCATTTCTTTAGGTACAGATAATTTAGAGACGTGGGAAGTCCTGTGGAAGAAGAATGTCATAAGTGAAATTGAGCTCTTCAGAATGAAAATTAGAATAAATGAAAGGTCAAAGTAGATCTTAAGCTGATCCGAGCAAACTTTGATGACAATCAGTGGCTAGAGAGCAATAGGGTGGGTGCAGGTGAGAGTCTGAACGTGTGAACTTTTCTACCAAGCAGGAGTGGGTTTGGCTTTCAGAGGGGCTAACTTCATCCTAGAAGACAAATGTGAGTTTGGATTTCCTTCATAATTAATGTCACTCAGGTGGATCTAATTCATTTGAACAGACTGATTGTGGGCATGCATACATCTCACTTGAGAATTCTGTTTTAATAACTAATAATTTCAATATCTTGGTGTTTTTCTTTTCAGAGGCCCCATAAAGCCACTGCTGAAGAAATGACAAAATACCACAGTGATGAGTATATCAAATTTCTACGATCAATAAGACCAGACAACATGTCTGAGTATAGTAAGCAGATGCAGAGATGTACGTTGTAAATGACATACTTTAGTAGTGCTGAATGTAAATGAATCTTTTTGTTGTTGTTCTTATTTTGCTTTTTGAGACAGGGTTTTCTGTATAGCCCTTACTGTCTAGGATCTTACTCTGTAGTACAAGCTGACCTTGAACTCACAAAGCTCCACCTGCCTCTACCTCCCATTTTCTGGGATTAAAGGTGTGTACCACCACTGCCCATCCCAGAATAAATTTTTTCAGCCATGTAAGTGTAGAGTTGCCTGATTAGGTATTTTTTTCCTATTAGTTTAAAATATTAATATAATTTTTAATTCAGATCATTGGACCAATATCAATGTTGCTTTAGAAAACAAACTGTTTTGAATGTCAGTTTAGTCTTTTACTTTTTATTTTGTTCCCATAATAACTTTGGGATTGGTCAGAGCACACTGTCTTACAAAAAACAAAAATATACTTACTTCATCCTTTTGTTGTTTGTTTTTTAAGGTGTTGAGACAGACTCTCCCTTTCTAAGTCTGGCTCTCCTGAATCTTACTAATGCAGACTAGGCTGACCTCAAACTCACAGATGTTGTGTGGAGGAGCAGGCTTCGTCCCGCCGCCTGGCTAGCTTACACCTGAAATAATTACACAAAAACTGTGTTCAATTAAACACTGCCTGGCCCATTGTATCTAGCCTCTTATTGGCTAACTCTCACATCTTGATTAGCCCATTTCTATTAATCTGTGTATCGCCACTTGACTGTGGTTTACCAGCATGAGTCTAACCAGCATCTGTCTTGGGCAGGAGAATAATGGCATCTGCCACACTTCCCTTCTTCCCAGCATTCTGTTCTGTCTACTCCGCCCACCTAAGGGCTGCCCTATCAAAAGGCCAAGGCAGTCTCTTTATTCAACCAATGAAAGCAACACACAAACAGAAGACCCTCCTACACCACACAGAGGTCCACCTGCCTCTGCCTCCCATATACTTCAATGGTCACATGTCTGCAGTTTGTCTGCTATTTGTATGCACTGTAACATGAAGACCGTTTCTCCTTTGGTGGATGGTTAGTGAAGTAATCTCCTACATGTTCTTTCTTATGGCTTAGAGATTTTGTTATTAGAAACTATAGTGAATTGAAGAAATATTGCAGAATATCCTAAAATGTTTGGAATGCTATCTTTTGATGCTTAGTACTGGAATCAGTTTTCTCGATGAGAAATGGACTTTTTATGATGTACTTCAGTGAAGTTTAGATTTTAGATTTAGTTTAGTTGCTAAGAATTTCCTAGGTTCATAGAACTTCAAATGTTTCTCTACAACAGACTATCCCATTTGATCAAATCAGAGCTGTAATAGGACAGATATTGCTCATCTACAGGGTTTTTGTTGTTGTTTTCATTTCAGCACAAAAGGAACCAAGCATGTCACGATATTGTGTCTTATGTATCTATATGAGTTATTCTCTTGTCTTAAGTACCCTTTCTTCTGTATCTTTGTTCCATTAACTTCTAAAGTCAGTGTTAGCTGCAGGAAAAAATAAAATATTTTAATTTTTTTATACTAAAATACATTTCAAAGTTAGGGATACTCAGTGTTTCTAAGGAGTTCTAAAGATGACTTAGAAAGAAGTTGAAGCTATTTGATTTTTAAAATTGTGACTAACTTGCTTTCATTTAAGGAGAAAACCAGATTTATGTCTGTTTTACTGTATTTAAATAGGCTTTTGATTTTGTTGTTGTTGTTGTTTCTTGATTGGGCAGAGATACTTCACAGGTATCCTGATAAGATTTAGTAATGGGGGAGAGGAAGGGAAGGTAGCAGAAAAAAAATATATAGCTCAATAAAAGCAATTTTTAAAAAAAGATTTAGTAATGGTATTCCACAGACAATTTTAATTATCTTGACCAAAATAATGAATTCTATTTTAAAATTGCAAATTTTATGTTCTATGCCTGCCTGAACCAAAAAAAAATTTTAATAGTTTTTAAGAAAAAGCTTTCAATCATTTGCATAATGGGTTGAACTTAATTCGTTTTCCACAGTTAACGTTGGAGAAGACTGTCCAGTATTTGATGGACTCTTTGAATTTTGCCAGCTTTCTACCGGTGGTTCGGTTGGTAAGTGTCCTGAGTCACTGAGATTTAAACTTGATCTGGAGGGTGCTATGGTGTCTTTGTAGTTTTTGTCTAAAGCAGATGTTTTAGTGGTTGTAAGTTTGCTAGACTGTGGTACGCTGGTAGGCCTCAAACTCATAATCCTCATGCAGCTTCCTCCTGAATGATGAGTTTACAGACATGTGCTATCATAACAACCTAACAGTGATAGATTTGTTGTTTTATTTTGTGAGACAGTCTCACTGCAGTGTCCCGGCTGGCCTTGAGTTTGCGGAGTTCCTCCTGCCTTAGCCTCGCAAGCACTGGGATTACAGGCATGTACTGTTATAGTATTGTATTGGTATGTATTGTTATTAGTATTGTTATTCCATCTTCCTTTGGTGTAACAAACGTACGACAACTCAGCTACTGAGTGGAGACCGTTTCAAGGTCAGACCTCCAGTGAACCAAAGCCAGATCTCACCTCTTCCCTCCCTTCCAGTGACACCACAGTGGTGACTGAGGGTTTCATGTCGTTCTGGGGTATGGTTCCAATTTTCTTGGGGCTCCCAAATAAAGACTTGGAGACTTAATTATGAATCCTTGGTCTTAACTTAGGCTTGTCCCACTAACTCTTTCAATTTAACTTGTTCCTGTTTCTTTACATTTTGCCTCAGGGCTTTTTACCTTTCTTTCATTCTGTATCTTTTTTCTTGCCTCCTTCTTGTCTGGCTGACTGGCCCCAGGAGTCTCCCTGTAGTTATTCCTCTTACTTATTCTTTCTGCCCGCCAGACCCCCCCCCCCATTATTCCTCTACTGCCTAGCTATTAACCGTTTAGTTTCTTATTAGACCAATCAGCTGCCTCAGGCAGACAAGGTGAAACAGCAACAACATCTTTCCATAGTTAAACAACAAATGCATCGTATCTTTACATAGTTATACAAACGGAACACAACTTTGCATAATTAAATATTCTGCAACACTGGGGAGGCATTTCAGGTTCAAAATAGCACATGTGATTGTCTTTTAAACCCCTGTGCTTAACAATTTAGACTTTAAAACTCCTCTGTTTAACAATCAAGAAAACAGTTTTTAAGTTGTATTTGCTTAGAGATCTTTTCTGCCATTTTTACTACAACTTTCCATGTATACTGCCTTTTAATTAGATAAACTGTAGGACAATAGGTAATCTATGGAAAATGTAATTCTAAATTATAATCCTTAGTTTTTTAATGTCAAAACATTTTGCTTACACATGGCATATTTAATAGGACTTCACTTAAAGAGATTTTGTGTAAATTATTTTATAAATACTATAACGTGTTTCTGCTTCCTAGCTGGGGCTGTGAAGTTAAACCGACAACAAACTGATATGGCTGTCAACTGGGCTGGAGGATTACATCATGCTAAGAAGTCAGAAGCATCGGGATTCTGCTATGTTAATGACATTGTGCTTGCCATACTCGAATTACTAAAGTAAGTTCATTCATAACTTTCCCTGTGATCAAACCTCTTAATTAAAATATGAAATTATTTGAAATAATATGAAATAAATTACAATAGATTAATGCTGAATCAACATGGACTTATCACAAGCCAATGCAGAGGTCTGAAGAAATAGCAGTTTTCTTGTGTTGTTGTTCTGTGCCCTGCGAACGTGATAGGTGTCAGCTTACCTTGTGTTTTAGCCCAGCCATGGCTTCTTTGCTGTTGAGGACCGGCCTTGACCAAAATATTTCTGGCCAGGATAGGGGCATGGGAATTTTAGAAATATAAGAATATGAAGACACATAAAAAATAACAGGACAGAAACCATAGAAAGTATTGGGAGGGGGGCTGGAGAGATGGCTCAGAGGTTAAGAGCATTGTCTGCTCTTCCAAAGGTCCTGAGTTCAATTCCCAGCAATCACATGGTGGCTCACAACCATCTGTAATGGGGACCAGTGCCCTCTTCTGGCCTGCAGGCATACACACAGACAGAATATTGTATACATAATAAATAAATAAATAAATATTTTTAGAAAAAGTATTGGGAGGGCATTCCAGTAACTGAAATCACCCACATTAATTTTTCCACAGCTTTTATATTCATTGTAAGTGGAGGGGGGGCAAAAAAAGGATTTAATTAACATGATACAAAGGGTAACTCACAGTCACTTTACCACTCTGAAACATCAGGTCATCCTTAGCATTCTGTTGTCTAGGTAACAAGAAACTACTGTAGATCAAGTGTGAAGGCCACCCCTCCCCAGACCTCATAGTTACAAAAGAAGGGGCAGAAGTATGTTTGCAGGTCTTGACCATCTATCAGGATTGAATGGGGCTAATGTCAAAAGAACCAAGGTCACATCCTGAGTTTGGACCTGCAACTCAGCTTGTTAACCTCCAGACTCTGACCATCCGACAAGGTGGAAATTAGGCTCACATTTTGGGCCTCCACACTTTGGATAATAAATAAACTGTTGTGAATCACCTGCAGTGACAAGACATTTTACTACTTTAAATAGTGAATTTAATTTTTTTGTTTATTTTTTTGTTTATATTTTATTGGTGCTTTGCCTGCATATATGTCAGTGCCCACAGAGGCCAGGAAAGGCCAATAGACCCCCAGGAACTATAGTTACAGACAGTTGTGAGCTGTCATGTGGATGCTGGGAATTGAACCTGGATCCTCTGGAAGAGCAACCAGTGCTCTTTTTCTTTTTTCTTTTTTCTTTTTTTAATTGTTTTTGTTGTTCTAACAACTAGACCAACTTTCTACAACAATGGCTTTTTTTTTTTTTTTTGACACTGTGTTTTTTCTAGTGGCACTTTGGTGTAGGTATGGAACTAATGCCATGTCATTCTCCAGAAGTGAATTTGAGATGCCGTGACTAATCTGTAGTGTCCAGAGTGTAAGTGAAGCAATGAGAGTACTTGTGAGTGCTCATAGTTACTAGCTATTGATGGGGCCAAATGCAATCATCCTGTAGTAAAATGTTTTTATGGAAGTGGAAATTTGAGTGTCACCTGTTATAAAATATTCTTGGTTTGATTTTATTTTTGAGCCTGTGAAAGCTGGGGAGTGGTATTGGCATGATGACACGTTGGGAACTGGGGAGGAGTGGAGACATGGCACACACGTCCATCACTTTACAGGCAGCCGGGTGTGAGGTCAGCCGGGATGAGAGCACAGCCATCCAAAGACCAGAAAGGAGAAGGGAACGATGTAAAATTCCACTCAGTTCAAAACTCTTTAAGGAAATAAAAAAGAGTAACTGGATTACTTAAACCATGGTTGCCTTGGATTGTTTTATAATGATAAAATTTTGTCTTAATGATTTATTCTTTATTTTCTGTTCATTGATGTTATTTCTACAGATGTGTCTGTATGAGGGTTCAGATCCCCTGGAACTATAGTTACAGACAGTTTTGAACTGCCATGTGGTGATGGGCACTGAGACGGGGTTCTCTGGAAAAGCAGCCAGGGCTTCCAACCAGTGAGCTGTCTGCAGTCCCCATCTTTCCTTTTCTTGGTTTTAGTTTTGGTTTATCTGTGTAGCCCTGGCCTTCCTGGAACTTGCTCTATAGACTGGGCTGGCCTAGAACTAGGTTCACCTTCCCAATACAGGAGTAAAGTCGTACACCACCATGCCTAGCAATGCTGAAATTTTCTAATGTTGCTCTGGCATAATCTTTGGGGGTGAATATATAGAAATATATAGCTGTCTTTAATGTGTATAGAAGAGGGTAGGCCTCAGAAAGTCCTGGATTTTCTTGGTTGTCCAAAGGTCTGGATGCTCTCTTAGATTGGCAGCGAGATTAAGGGTTGAGCGTTGTAAGGTCAAGAACACGTTCCTGAATCCTAGCTTCCTTCTGCTTTACTTCCAGGTATCATCAGAGAGTCTTGTATATTGACATAGACATCCATCATGGTGATGGTGTTGAGGAAGCTTTTTATACAACAGATCGCGTGATGACGGTTTCATTCCATAAGTATGGGGAATACTTTCCCGGAACCGGAGACCTGAGGGTAAGACCAAATCTGTTCGAATTTGAGATGAATTTAGGAGGTTGCTAATTTATGGAGGAGCCCTGTTGTCTTGTTTTTGTTTTGTTTCTTTGTTCCTGTATTTGTGATGGAATCTGGGCATCTGGAGTTTCTTGATATATGGCCTTGATTAGTTTAGCAATTGTTTGGGTCATTGTTCACTGTTAGTATTTGTCAGGTTGTGGGCCAGCTGAGTGGTGTGTGGTGTTTAGTTTTGACCACTTCATTTATGTAGGAATGGGGTGTAGAAAACAGTTTCAAGTCAGCTAGGCATAAGTGCCAATCTGAAAAAGTTCTGTGGTCTCTCCAGGTTCTGCAGGTTGTCCTTGGGTAGCAAGGACTATTGCACAGTGGGAATAGGAGTGAGGGGCAGGATATCACACTCTCTTCAGTGCTGGTGGATTGGGGAAGGCCAGACAGGGTCTTTATCCAGGATCAAGGGCACAGAGGACCACACGGTCCCAGGATGTGTAGGTGGTGTTTCCAGAAGACTGATTTGGGGTCCCTGCCTGGAGTTACGGTCACAGTGGCTCAGCGGGTGTGGTGGCTGCTAGACAGTTGGAGGTGTTGACTCTGGAGATCCCTACCAATGGTTCTGGGTCATAGGACTTCTCTCAGTTCAGGAATGATGAAATATGTGGGGTCTCTAATTACATCTTATTTATTAAAATGTTTCATGCCTATTCAGATTGAGGTTTGTTAGAACTTTTTATTTATTTGTGTGGGGGAAGGACAATGGGTGTGCCATCTTAAAGGACGCCATGCAAGAGTTTGCCTTGTGGGTGGGTCCTGGAAATGAAACTCAAGGAGTCTAACTCAGTGAGCTTTCACCAGCCCAAGCTACAGGCCTGTGTTTGTATTAACTGTATGCTACTGTTGTTTCTTCTTTAAAATCTGCCTTAGAGCTTAGTAAAGTAAGTGCTTCTACAAACACTGGTATATGTACTTGTTTATTTTTTATTATTTCCTTTTCAAAATTGTGTGTTACTTGGTCTTCTAATCATTTAAAAAAATGACAGACTTTTTGTTAAGAAATAATCTCTTAAGGTATATTTTGTGTTATAGGATATTGGTGCTGGAAAAGGAAAATACTATGCTGTTAATTTTCCCATGAGAGATGGTATAGATGACGAGTCGTATGGACAGATTTTTAAGCCTGTAAGTACTGCTTTCAGAAATAAAGTGGAGTTGTAAAATATCCTGAGATACTAATGTGTCTTATTTTGTGCTAGATAATCTCTAAAGTGATGGAGATGTACCAGCCCAGTGCTGTGGTGCTGCAGTGTGGTGCAGACTCGCTGTCTGGTGATAGGCTTGGCTGCTTCAATCTCACTGTCAAAGGTGAGCACTACTTCCCATGAAAGTTCTCCTTGTTAATTGCTGGAGAGATGGTTAAGAACACGCCTGTTCCTTTTGCAGAGGACCTGGGTTCAGTTCCCAGCTCCCACATGGTGACTCAAAAACAAATGTAATTCTAGTTCCAGGGGATCTAGCACTCCTGATTTCCACTGTACCAGGCATTGTACATGCACAGTGTGTGTGTGTGTGTGTGTGTGTGTGTGTGTGTGTGTGTGTGTGTGTGTGAAAATTTCTTTTGTTACCTTTTGCTTGCCAACTTGATGTGAAACTTTGTACTTGTGTTTTCATGGATTTTTTTTTTCTTTTCTGGGGGTGGGGTATGTGGCTGACTGGTTAGTTAATCTTGTTTCTCAGCAAGTACTTTCCATGTTACCATATTTATGAATAATTATGCATTTATCCATGAATAGTTCGTTGCCATCCTAACTGGGGCAGGAGTAGCAGTAGTCAATGTTCTTATCACTTTTATCAATTTTTCCAGAAAACCTGTCTTTGTTATCTGACTAAATTATATATTTGCTGTTACAGAAACAAGGAATTTTTCTGATCTGCATGCACCCTTCCCAAATCTGTTCTTAGATGTAAGAATGGAACCTGGGGAGGTCATTGCTTAACAGCAGCAGGATTTTTTAGCTTAGCAGTTTTCCCTACTTGTACAAGTCATCTTTTTGCTGAGTTTTTGTTTATTTGCTTGCTTGCTTGCTTGTTTAGTTTTCTCTTTGCTCATTTCTGAACTGAATTTCTGAATAAATTATGCTCAGCTATATCGGGTGCTGTCGCTGACCTAAGAATGGTTTTCTGATCTCCTGTTTGGACTAAGTGTCCTCACAGGTCTAGTGGGCATGGAACTTTGCTTCTGTTTATTGCATCTCCCTAATCAGTGTGTCCTCCATTTCCTGCTTTGTTGCTACCTCACATTATGGTGAAACACTTTTGTTTGTTTTTGTTTTTCAAGACAGGGTTTCTTTGTGTAGCTCTGGCTGTACTAGAATTTTCTTTCTTTATAGACCATGCTGTCCTTGAACTCAGAGATCCATGGGACTCTGCCTCCCAAGTGCTGGAATTAGAGGCATGTGCTACCCACGCCTGGCTTAGAATAAATATTTTTAAAGAATAAGCCTTCATAGTTAATGTTTGGATTAGAAATGACTTATCATGCACATTGCATATATTATGGTAGCGTCTTCTTTTCCATATGAATTTTGATGTAGCAAGTAACTTTAAATGAAGACATCTTGTTTTGAATTCTCTTATAAGATATAAACAATTCTAAAATAGAACTTTTAACGTAACTAAATCTAGATACTAATGACTACTTATGCTTGCATGCTGCAGACCAGTCTTAGGAATGTGGTATATATAGTCTGTTACTCTACTTTGTATTGAGTTGGGCAACACAAAATTAGTTTGCTTGCTTTCTTGGTAGGTCAGTATTCAGTTAACAGCACTGTTATGATGTTGCCTCTCAAGTGTTATAAAAAACTGTCTAGTGTCAAAGCAGATATAAGTTTCCTGAAGTGACCAATCTGATGTACCCTTCTTTCTTGGTGCTAGGGACTTATACTCTATCAATGAGCAGTAATCCCAATTCTAGCGGATACTGTCAGTGTTTGCCGACATGATGGAAATTTTCGGTGTTTGTATTTATTTAGTACCTTTCATTATAAACTGCATTTGACTCACACAGTATATCTTGTATTTCAGCAGGTAAGCAGTTTGCTTATGTAAAGCACCTAAGGATATTTGTAATTCCATTTTCAGAATTAGAATACAGTTTTCTGAGCTTCAACTACATCCTCCCAGGCCTAGTGAAATCAGTCAGCCACTGATGTCCAACTCACTCTACCTTAACCGTGTTCTTTTCCATGCTTCCTCTTAGGGATTCTAGCCTTCACGTTATAAAATCGTCACCACCAGCGGGATGCTAGGTGTTACCTGCTCTTTCCTGTAGACTGTAAAGTAACTTCTGTCCTTACTGCTGTCCACATGGTTCTATCTGAAACACTTGCTCCAGCAGGAGAGGCCTGGTTGACGATTACATGAAGAAAACAGATAACTAAACATTAAAATAAACTTCTTTAGGCAATAGGGATTTTATGCCATTTTAATTTTTTTCAATGTTTTAAACTTTGTTATAGAAATTGCAAAAACAAAACAGAAAAACCATCATACATTGAAATTAACCAGACCCAAAGACTATAACTTACTAATCATCTATGCCTAGAGTAGCCACCATCCAAGTACTAGGCAAAAGTCATGCAAAGGGATTTTTTTTTTTTAATTAAGGCTAAAACCAATAAGGAGTGGGGAAAATATTCCTATTTCTATTGTCATCACTAAGGGGTTTTCTTTCTTTAATGATTGAGTTAACGTGCCTGAATGCTAATGGCCTCAGAAGTTACTGGTAACTCATAACTTGTGCCTATGTTAGGGTTGTAGTCTTGGGCAAGTTAAGAAAATGATCCCTAATACAGCACATAAAGACAGTCTGTAGTCACACTGTATGGTCTAGCCTTCCATAATTCAGCCACACATACCTGTGTGGGAGAGGGAAACAGTTCAGATTTGTCTCAGGTTTCATTGCTATGACTTTTCTCTCCCTTATGCCATCTCTCAGGAATATTCTGTGTGCATGTTCTATATCACTAGTGTAGTTATTTGTTGCAAAGAGTCCTGTCATCATCCCCCTTCCCCCCACCTTGTAGTCAGACTGGCTTCCAAATTCTGATCCCCCTACCTCAGCCTCTAGAGATGTTTTCACTAGCATGAGGCACTGTGCCTCGCTGTCTAGAAACCCTATTTTGGTTGAGTAAAATTTTGTTTGTTTTTATCATTTTTAAGGTTATTTTTTAAGTTGCTACAAAATACTTATTTTGTTGTTACACAAATCTTCTTTGTTTTAGGTCATGCTAAATGTGTAGAAGTAGTAAAAACTTTTAACTTGCCATTGCTGATGCTTGGTGGAGGTGGCTACACAATCCGAAATGTTGCTCGATGTTGGACGTATGAGACCGCAGTTGCCCTTGACTGTGAAATTCCTAATGGTAAGTGTTCAAGTTGTAGTGTCCACAGGAATATCCAATATGTAGAAATCGAGGATTGGGAGCGTCTGCAGCCATACCCCAGAATGTGCAGTTTCCTCTGGCGGATGAACGATTAGGTTGCAAATCTACGAGACAGCATTCCCTGTGTGTTCACTCTTAAGCTTTCCTATGGGAATAGCTCTCTGGATCTGGATTGTGTTTGTTAGCTCACAGTAGAAACCAAGCTTTTGATATGTAACTTGTTTCTTTTGTTTTCAATAGAGTTGCCATATAATGATTACTTTGAGTATTTCGGACCGGACTTCAAACTGCATATTAGTCCATCAAACATGACAAACCAGAACACTCCAGAATATATGGAAAAGATAAAGTAAGAAGTCATTTCATGTTAATGAGAGTGTAGGAAACTTTAGAAGGTCAAATAGAGGATGTTATTTTAGTTGTGTGCATCTGTGTTTTAGAAATATTTAAGAATATTGATGTTTTTGATCTACTGTATGAACACAAATGTACAACCTTTATAAATAAATATTTTTATTCAAATGCATTTCAAAATTGCCAAGGGCACTAAATTTTCCCCTTTCTTGCTTTGTTTGTATTATTTGAAACATTTTGTTAGAGTTTTGTCTCTAAGAAATGTAAAAACATACATCAGTATGGGCTGTGTCCTTTCTTCCCTAGACTAATTGTATGAGAGTGGACATTTGTACTTGTTGCCTTATCGTTAAATGAATGAATTAGTGTTTATCTCTTGAGCCGTGGGTTCATTTAGTGAGTATGTGCAAAGAATTGATGTTTATTGTTCATTCAGTAGTTAACTAAATGAAAGGTGATGGTTTCTGTTTAATTTTTCACCTGTTTATAACAGGAACTTTACATAAAGTGGTTTTGTGTAATAAATTGTGTCATTTAGACAGCGTTTATTTGAAAATCTTCGAATGTTACCACATGCACCTGGAGTTCAGATGCAAGCTATTCCAGAAGATGCTGTTCACGAAGAGAGTGGGGATGAGGATGGGGAAGACCCAGACAAGAGGATTTCTAGTAAGAAAACCCTTGACACCTATTTTTGCACTTTTTTGGTTCATCATCATAAGACTTAGAACTGAAGGTACACAGGCATGTTTCACTAACACATGTTGTGATTGTCCTTTTCTCCATTTTAATTACATGTAGATTTAGTTTCCTGATATCTCAAAGCCGAGTTAATATTAACAATTTTATTGTGTGTGAATACACAGATATGGCTATGTTCAGAACTTCGGCACTTGGTATATTTGGAAAATATTCCATTTGTGCTCAGTGGGCTGACTTGAATGTTGTAACTGCTTATATATGTATAATATATGGAATGATTGTTGAACCTGTGATGTTGTGTATCAGTTCGTGCATCTGACAAGCGGATAGCTTGCGATGAAGAATTCTCAGATTCCGAGGATGAAGGCGAAGGAGGTCGTAGAAATGTTGCTGATCATAAGAAGGGAGCAAAGAAAGCTAGGATTGAAGAAGACAAGAAGGAGACAGAGGACAAAAAGACAGGTCAGTTTATAGTTTGGTGAATATTTCATTGTCACTGCTTAAGAGTTGCACTATAGCTTTTAGGAGATCCCATAGTCACACAAGGGTCAGGGTGGATGCACTCATGAGGTACCTTCTCCATGTGTAAATGATGTTTACTTCTAATGTTTGCTGTCTAATTCTTTCAGAATTCTTTTTAAAGTTTTATCATGTGTGTGTGCTCATATTTTCTTTGTGATATAAAAACTTTTATCTCCTTGTTAACACAGACCCATGTCGCAGAATAGCGAATACATGGGGCAAAGGGAAAGATGGAGCAGTTGTAAACATTGGTCCTCTGAGCAGACTGCATCTTATTTTTTGTAGCTCAGGGTAGGCTTGAATTCACAGTGATCCTCCTGCCTCATCTTATGTTCTGGGATTAGAGGCATATGCCAGTACACCTGGTTCAGAGCAAAAATTCTAAGATAATTTTGAGCTATTCAAAGTTGTCTTAATGAAGCAAAGGTTAAGTTCCATTGTCCTTTGAAAAATCACTTTAAATTTGGAAAACTCTTCAGGAACTGAAGAAGATAAAGCAAGAAATATAGGAAGGGACCGAGGAGCTGGGGTGTGAAGGACGGTTCTGATGTCTTCGTGTGTTCAATGTTTTATTTAGCATGTCATTATAGCGCCTCCTTATGGGATTTTTCTTCTCTGGTTACTGTGCAAAACTCTGCAGGGTTAAAGAATGGGAAGGAGCCTCTTAAATGTGTTTCCTCATACTGACAGTGGTAATGAGTGCGAGGTATTGGTGCCCTATTGATCATCAGGGCTCAGCATGTAGACCCGGCTGTCTGGTCACTTACTGTGCTAGCCTCAAACTCTTGCCATTGCCCTTCCCCAGATTCCTGAGTGCTAGCGTTACAGTTGTGTGCCACCACATCCAACTCAGTTTCTATTTTAAAATATCTTCCTATTTTCTCTTTCTTTCAAATAGGAAAGTAATTGGGATAAATTCTCTCACTATTTTAGACAAAATTAGTGTTACTTTAAACAGAAAAAGACAAAAATGTATAAGCCAAAATCTAGAATAAGAACCTGCCATGGCTTTGGTACTAGGAGTAAAAGTTCAGCAGCCAAAATTAACCTAAAACTAAAGTGTAGTAAAATTCTCTTTTTCAGCACTCACATGTATATGAAAGTTGCATGAGTCCCCCACAGTGTCTGTAAGACCTAAGATGCTGATGTCCCTACACCTTGTCCTTAGGCCATTGCTTCATAACTGTTGTCCGTGGAGAAAACACTCCACACATCTGGCAAAGTACTTTTATTACTATATTTTAACTTAGGAAATTCAATTTAGTGGTAGCTGAAAATTATAGGTCAGAACAATGGGATGTAGTTCTTGTGGGCCAGCAGGACAGCTCAGCAGAAGTGTTTGCTGCCAGCCAGGCTCTGACGTTGGAGGACAATAGCCGACTTCTGCAAGCTGTCTTCTCAGCCCTGTGCATGCCATGCACACCCTCTAATAAATCAGTGTTTAAAACAGTGAGTTGGCTTCTGCCTGCCTTTAGGATCACGTGTCTTCTTTCGGCAGACACATTCGTCTTCAACTCCTGCTGTCTTAAGCACTGCCTTCTTGCCTTGGGAAGATATACTGCACTCTTACCCATGGAGAGCTGTGCTTATCCTTTGGGGTCTCATTGCAGTGTCCCTGCCTACTGGCAGCTCTCCTGACCAGTGCTCTACTGTGCTCTGAAGGTCTTCACTGTACCTGCAGTGCTGTGCTGCTTCAGAACCGGAAGTTAGAGTGGGTGCAAGCGCATCATCCCTTAACAGTGCCGTCACTCAGCTCGGAACCATGAGTAGGGAGCTTAGTGCAGCTGTTTATATTTTAAGATAAAGTGAATATAGTTTGTGTATTTCAAATTAGGTTTTAATCTTTTCTTCTGTCTTTAGATGTTAAGGAAGAAGACAAATCCAAGGACAGCAGTGGTGAAAAAACAGATACCAAAGGGTGAGCGATGCCTCTTCCCTCAGAGACGGTAGCAGGAATATGTGTGTTTGGGGGAGCCATGTATGCTTTACATGCTGGGATAACCCAGAGAACATCATCCTACACAAGACCTTGTCTTCTGAGTGGGGTATTGTGTCCTAGACTATTTTTCCTCAGCCTTTATGTTTGTGATCATGGTTTGCAGAGCGCTCAAATTCCTGTGCTTGAAAGATTTGGTGTTGGGAGATTTAACATGAAGCCTGCTGGAGAATGCATGATTGGCTAGGTGTGGAGGCTGAGGCTGGGGAATTGCCATGAATTTAAATCCGGACTAAGCTACATAGTGAATTTTAAAACATCAGTCTAAGCTGAAGAGTGAGCTTCTGTGTCAAAAGCAAGCATGCATGCTTGCCCGCACATGTTTACATGCTAAGTTTTAAGGATAATTTGGAATGCTTAGTTGTAAAGCTACCAAAGGATTAGGAAATTGAGACTTCAATAGCTCAGAATCAACACTAAAGTACTTGCATAAATCTACAAGGCTTGATCAGCAGCTAGGTCAGTACTCTTAAACCAAGAGTGCTATTTTTAAAATTTAACATTACTTCTTTCAACAGAGCCAAGTCAGAACAACTCAGCAATCCTTGAATTTGACTCCCCAACGTAAGGATCCTCTTGAAAAGTGAGATGATACTGGGCTAAGAAACCTTTGCTGTTTGAGGACTCCTGGCTTCATTTTATACTGTTTTGGCATGGACTGTATTTATTTTCAAAATGGCTTGTTTTTGTTTTCCTTGGCAAGTTTTATTGTGAGTTTTTCTAATTATGAAGCAAATTTTTTTTTCCACCATGCTTTATGTGATTGTATTTAAATTGATGTGTTATTATGTCAAAACACGGGATCTATTAAACAAAAGCAATTGGCCTTTCTGAGCTGATTTTTCCATCTTTTGTAATTATCTTTATTAAAAAATTGTACTTGGATCGTCTTCTGTCTGTTCATTGCAAAGACTTGTTACAAAGCTAGTGACTTGATGTTGTTTGTAGGACCGGAATATACCAAAGGTGATTTCAGCTTGAGTGATGACCCTGGGTTGTCAAGGCACTCACTGGCTCACTCTCACAGACGTTTCTCACTCCAGTAGAAGTAACACAGCTCAGCCGTTGTCATGAAGACGAATTGCATAATTAACTCCAAAATTTATAACCTATGTAGCTGTGGTGAAGGAATCATTTTTAAACTTGAACCCAAGACTCAAAAATTAGAAATGGAAATTGAGACTTAAAAGAGAAATAAGTCTCTGCCAAACCGTCTGTAAGGGTTAGTTCTTCCCGGGCATACACCCTGCACATGTGTATGAGGGCTGTTTAATCAGAATGTGCTCGTGTTGTATTGTCTGTGTAAAATGAACTCTGCTAGCAAAATCTGGTTCTTGTCTTATAGTTAGATCACAGCCAGGGTTTCTAATCAGAGTAAGCAGCACAATTTGTTATTCAGCAGCTCTTCATTGAGGTCTACTCATTTTAAGATTTTGGGAATTACTGCAGCTGAATCAAATACAAAAAGTGCTTTCATTGTTCTGATCGAAGGCAAACAAATGAAGCAGTTTCTGTTCCATCACGCAGAAGATGAAAACACATCTCTTTAGGAATTTGACCAAGTGGGTGTAATCATCCTACTCGGTAGAACCAGGGTGCTTATTCTGAGATTAGGATAGGTTGGTAGGCAGTGTCGTGGAGAATGTTCCACCACTGCTCTGATGATTGGAGGGTTCACATCCATGATCTTGCTCCTCCCCCTCGTGGTGAGTTTTTGTCAACAGTCGATAAATTTTATGACATTAGGAACTAAGATGGCAGAGACAATTCAATATGTAGTGTTTATGCAACAAGGTGCATTACTTGGGACACATCTGGTATTGCCATCTGCCCTCTGATGTGTAGCATAATAATCACCATGTATTAGGTTCTGTCCTATGAATCTACTGAAATCTTGAAGATACCACAGTGAATCTTCTTGGGTGGATCTGGGAGAGTTGTTTTCATATTTATAAGCCTGTAAAGCTAAAGCAGTTTCAGGACAGGTGACTTGGGAAAACATAAATATAGTGATACCAGTAATTTAAACCACAGCCCACTTCCTTTGGAAGAGCAAAGGCTGAATTTACATAACAATAATCATGGTTTCTACAAATGTGTAAGACTGATTTTGTACATAATGAAGATCACTGTTAACAATAGACTGTCAATACAAAGGCTAAAACTTCAACACTGAAATCATGTTTAAAAAAATTAAAGGTTAAAATAATTCAAAACAATGAGGAAATAATGAGAACCAAGTGAAGGGAGAAATGAGTGCCATCACAAGAGTGAGATTTAAGTAGGAAAAAAAGATAGTAAATTGTAAAAGCCATGGAAAATTTATAAAGTGAAGGAAGAAGCTTGACACCAAATCCCAAATAGGTTACACACTTAACAAAAGTTCTCCAGGCCAGCAAGCACACAAGTAAAATTATGTGTGGGGAGCATAATGTCTTGTTCCAGTGGTTCAAGCCTAATCCCAGCACTCAGGCAGGCGGGTGGATCTCTGAACTTGAGGCCAGCCTGCTCTACAGAGTGTGAGTTCCAGGACAGCCAGGGCTCTCAAAAAAACAAAACAAAAAACCAAACAAAAACTTGCTTCTTAAAATTAAATTGATTTTTTTTTCTAATTTTAATCTGGCAAGGGGCTCGAGAAATAACTTAGGGCTTAGAAGTATTTGCTGTTCTTACAGAGGATCTGAGTTTGATTACCAGCACCCACCTGGTAATCTCGAAGCCAGTTCCCAAGGATCTCAACACTCTTTTCTGGTCTAGAGTACCAAGCACACACAAGTGCAAAGCAACCATACGTGTTAACTAAAAGTAGCTTTAAAAAATTGGCAAAAGTTCTATGGAATCCATGAAGGTAGACTAATGGAATCCCTTGTGTTTAATTTGACATTATCAGGATTACTAATGGGATTCAGCACTTCATGGGTAGAAACTGAAGTCCAAAGACATTATATAACATTAAAACAATTTAAATTTTCTGTAAAGGACAGTTAAATGGTACTTGAGAAAGAAAACTGTGAATGCAGCCAAAGTGTATGAGGTAGTGGAATATTGTCAAGTTCATGTCAGCACCTGGAAAGATGTGAAGCTCACCTTTAATACCCCCCCACACACACACACACACACACAGGGGCAGAGGCAGATGGATCTTTGTGAGTTCAAGGTCAGCCTGGTCTACATAGCAAAATCCAGGACAGCCAGAACTACATACAAAAGAGTGAAGGCATGAGGCATATGGCATACTTTTCTATAAAAACACTCCAGTTATTTGATTAAATTCCATCCTGGGAACGAGATTCAAGAAACACAGTACACTGATTATCTTCATGGGGATTTGAGCCGTGTGGAGAAAAGTAGTTTCTGATAATATACAGATAATCCCAAAACAGCAATGTTTTATACTCCTTTAGTGTTGACTGAGGTTTCTGTACTGCCCAATCCCACAGCCATTCAGCTCCAAAGAAACATGCAGAGGTCCACATTAATCATAAACTGGCTGGCTGGCCTATTAGCTCAGGCTTCTTAACTCTGTCTTACATCTTAAGTTAGCCCATAATTCTTGTCTGTGTTAGCCATGTGGCTTGGTACCTTTTATCAGCGAGGCATTCTCATCTTGCTTCCTCTGTGTCTGGGTTATGGCTGCAGACTGACCTTTCCTCTTTCCAGAATTTTGTTCTGATTGCCCCGCCTATACTTCATGCCTGCCTACTGGCCATTCAGCATTTTATTAAAGCAATACAACTGGCAAACCTTTACAGGTTATAAGACCATTGATTCATAGCACTTTAGAACCATCCTACTCATAGAATTCAGTAACCGTAGTTGATTGTTGATTGGTTTCATTTCTTTTTATAGGGCTAAAAGCCTCACTGCCAAGGACCAAGGATCATCTGGAAGAGTCATGTGGCAAGGGAAAGTCACAATCACCTATATCCTTGCCTCATTAAATTGGGAGCATGGGGACCATGGAAGAGGGTTGAAGGGGAGGGAAAAGGCAAGGAGGGGAGCAGAAAAAAATGTAGAGCTCAATAAAAATCAATTTTAAAAAATTACATTTGAAGACAAGACTTCAGTTTGGAAATCCAATCGTTTATGAAAATCTTACTGCTTTGCCCAAGTGTTTATCCTTTTTCCAGGGCATGCTGCCTAAATCAGCTTTGGTACTATTCAAGATAAGCTTGAAACCCTTTGTCCTTCTACCAAAGCCACCAGCATCCTCCTAGTAGCTAATCACAGTAAAATAGTTTCATATGAGTGTGTATATGCACACTTTTATGTGCTTGGGCACACACACACACCTGTGCAGGTGTACATAGCTATGCAGGCATACAATCGTGTGTGCAGGTACATGTGGAGACCAAAAGTTGACATTGAGTTTCTTCTTCCTTGTTCGCTCTCCACTGTAGGTACTAACTGAGGCAAGCTCTCACTCTAACCCAGAGCTCACCAGTTTGACTGTAGCTGGCAAGTTTACCTATCCCTGTCTCTTCTTCCTGAGTGGTAGAACTACAGGCAAGCTACCATATCTGCCTAGTTGTTTCCATGGGAACTGAGGATGTGATCTCTGATCCTAATGGTGGGCATTTTACTCACTGAGCTATCACCTCCTCAGCCCTGAAGCCCTTCAGTGTTCTCTCATGTGAATTATCATCTTTGTGCCCAAATTTGTGTCATTTAAAAGGAGAAAAAAATAAAATGTTTCCTGTTGGATTCATTATGAGTGAAGTTCCAGTAAGTGAACGTGTAGTGTTGGCAATCACTGTAACAAGATAAAGGGCAGTGGATTGGTTCAGGAAGGAAGCTTTACACTGCCCCGTGTCTTTATAGGTAACTGATGGGCCGTGTTTGAGCTGTTGTGATTTGATGCCTTCTCATTTCAAATCAATAGCTAATGGTAAATACAAAAGCAATCTTCCAAGACTTGGTTTCCTAGAGGAAAACTAATAAAATTCAGCCAAGTTCTAGGAATATTAATCTCTCCGTAATTCACTAAAATGTAACCCCAAGGAAAATGATGGCCAAATGGGTCGAAGCACAACTAGGGCTATTAATACTAGTTGTTTACTGCCACGGTGATGTAAATGGAAAGCCACAGCATTTAGAAACTGTTCCATTGCTTTTCTGCCACTGTGCCACAAGATGGCAGTGTCTCCATTCAAAAAGAAAATGACTTGACTTTTGCATTCAAATGGGCGGAAATAGAAAACACTATCTATCCTGAGTGAGGTAAGCCAGACCCAAAAAGAGGAACATGGGATGTACTCATATTTTGTTTCTAGCCATAAACAAAGGACATTGAGCCTATAATTCGTGATCCTAGAGAAGCTAAATAAGAAGTTGAACCCAAAGAAAAACATATAGGCATCCTCCTGAATATTAACCTTCATCAGGCGATGAGACAGAGACAGAGACCCACATTGGAGCACCTGACAGAAATCTCAAGGTCCAAATCAGGAGCAGAAGGAGAGTGAGCACGAGCAAGGAACTCAGGACCGCGAGGGGTGCACCCACACACTGAGACAATGGGGATGTTCTATCAGGAACTCACCAAGGCCAGCTGGCCTGGGTCTGAAAAAGCCTGGGATAAAACCAGACTCGCTGAACATAGTGGACAATGAGGACTGCTGAGAACTCAAGAACAATGGCAATGGATTTTTGATCCTACTGCATGTACTGGCCTTGTGGGAGCCTAGGCAGTTTGGATGCTCACCTTACTAGA
>NW_026067910.1:3120653-3121218 GCF_014885135.2 Alexandromys fortis | reverse complement strand
GAGAGAGAGAGAGAGAGAGAGAGAGAGAGAGAGAGAGAGAGAGAGAGAGAGGAGGGGAGACAAAGTCAAGAGCTGATATTTTTTACTTGAGTAGTAAAACACTGAGAAAAATGAGTTTTCTACATCCTGTGCCCATTAGCAACCTTGTAATGTCCGTGATTACAGGACCAGGCATGGTAACCAATAGCCCATGGAGGTCAGGACATCAGATCCTGATGTGGGATTCCCTTCTGTATGCTGTAAATATGTTTTATTATCATTATTTAATAAAGAAGCAGCTTTGGCCTGTGGCATGGCGGAATAGAGCTAAGTGGAAAAACTAAACTGAATGCTGGGAGAAAAGAAGGCAGAGTCAGATAGACACCACGTAGCCGCCAAAGGAGATAGATACTGGAACCTTACCGGTAAACCACAAGCCTCATGGCAATGCACAGAATAATAGAAATGGGTTAAATTAATATGTAAGAGCTAGCCAATAAGAAGCCATAGTTAATAGGCCAATCAGTGTTTTAATTAATACAGTTTCTGTGTGATTATTTTGGGTCTGGGCAGCTGGGAAAGAACA
>NW_026067910.1:3039266-3110715 GCF_014885135.2 Alexandromys fortis | reverse complement strand
GAGAGAGAGAGAGAGAGAGAGAGAGAGAGAGAGAGAGAGGAGGGGAGACAAAGTCAAGAGCTGATATTTTTTACTTGAGTAGTAAAACACTGAGAAAAATGAGTTTTCTACATCCTATGCCCATTAGCAACCTTGTAATGTCCGTGATTACAGGACCAGGCATGGTAACCAATAGCCCATGGAGGTCAGGACATCAGATCCTGATGTGGGATTCCCTTCTGTATGCTGTAAATATGTTTTATTATCATTATTTAATAAAGAAGCAGCTTTGGCCTGTGGCATGGCGGAATAGAGCTAAGTGGAAAAACTAAACTGAATGCTGGGAGAAAAGAAGGCAGAGTCAGATAGACACCACGTAGCCGCCAAAGGAGATAGATACTGGAACCTTACCGGTAAACCACAAGCCTCATGGCAATGCACAGAATAATAGAAATGGGTTAAATTAATATGTAAGAGCTAGCCAATAAGAAGCCATAGTTAATAGGCCAATCAGTGTTTTAATTAATACAGTTTCTGTGTGATTATTTTGGGTCTGGGCAGCTGGGAAAGAACGAACAGTCTCCGTCTACAAGATCCCTTGGAACTGGAGTTAAAGATACTTGCGAACTATTATGCAGGTGCTGGGAATAAAACCTGGGTCATCTAAAAGAGAAACAAATGTTTTCAACCACTGACCATCTCTCCCGCACCTTATTTTCATTTTAATTAAATAGAATTATTTTATTTTAATAAACTAACAAATAAAAAACATCACACAGCAAGAGCATGGTAGTCACTTAGAAAACAAAAGACAAAAAAAAAAAAAAAAAACCCTTGCCAAGTCTCAAATTCTGGGCATCTCAGTGACTTCTATACAATTGGGGTGGCCATTCTGAAGCCAGGAGTTCACTCTGGGTTTTATACTTTTATTTTCAACTACATTTTAATGAACTTATCTAACACACACACACACACACACACACACAAGACTGTTTGAGTCAAAACTACAATGAAAATAGCATGCCATCTTCTTTCGTGCCTCAGCGACCTATTAACTTCATTCCACTCATCCCCTCACCTCACATTATCCTTTACTGCTTTCCTTTCTAAACGCTACAACACTACAGCCACTCTTACATCTGTTTACATACATGCACATGTACATTACAGGCTAGATTTCATATATGAGGAAGAACATCTGGATTTTGCTTATCTGAATTTGGATCTCCTTGCTTAATATTAAGCCTTCCAAGTTCGTCGGTTTTCCTGCAATTTTTCTTCATACCAGGGCCATATTCCATTTTGTATGTTACCAGATATTCATCTTCCAACAACCTGTTGATGGGCCTCTCTTAAACGGGAGAAGTGGATTATGGAATAAGACTGGCCTTTAGGTCTCACTCCCCCATCATCTTCCTTTGCATTTCTGCCTGTATTCCACTCATATTTCAGTTGTCTATATTCATAATGATCATTCTCTTGATGAAGGTAATTGTATTAGTTTGTAGTGAATCATCCCAAAAGTTAGGGTCTTTATATGACAGCACTCCCTTTAGCATTAAACCTTCTAGTTCCGGATGTTGGCAGCATCTGATTCTGGGTCCCTTAAGCATTTGCAGGTGGGTGAATTTGGAATTCTATTGGAAGCTTCCTGTCTTAGTTAGGGTTTTATTGCTGTAAAGAGACACTGTAACCATGGCAACTCTTATAAAGGAAAACATTTAACTGGGGCTGGCTCCCAGTTCTTGGTAGAAAGCATGGTGGCACATAGGCAAACATGGTGCTAGAGAGGCAGCTGAGAGTTCTACATCTGGATCTACTGGCAGCAGGAAGTCAATGTCATACTGTACCTGACTTGAGCATTTTTAGACCTCAGAGCCCACCACCTAGAGATATGCTTCCTCCAACAAAGCCACACCTATTCCAACAAGGCCACACCTCCAGGAGCCTTTGGGGCCATTTTTATTTAAACCACCAGACCTTCCATCAGCTTGGGATCAGTGCTGGTCTCCACTGAGCATCAGGCTACTGGCTAGGACACCTGTGGAAGGTCTGTCCCTGTGACCTGACTTTCATCATGCCTTGACTGGGTTTGAAGATCAAGTATTCCAGCATAAACACCCAGCAAGAAGATCCACAGCCTTTGCCAATGCAGTCTCAAGTCTCATAACTCTCATTCCACTGTGTTTTAAAACTCATTCCACTGAGTCATAAAAGTCTGCCAGATTTGAAAGGCAGAGATGCAGATTGCATTTCCTAATGAAATGAGTGGTATAATTCTGAAGTCAAATTGTAAAAATGTCATAGTTTGTAATGTGAAATCAGATTTCCTAAGGCTCCGTTCGTGCTGGCTTTATATATTTCATTGGTATGGCACTAAACATCACCTTCTTTTTCTACTAGTGGAATATCAGGTTACCCACTGTAGGCCCATGTTTCTGTATGGCACAAAAGCCATAGGCCTGATCTGAGGTGATCTGAGGTGGTCACATAGCTCTGCAGACAAGCTGTCTCTGCCTGACAATGGTCAGGATGTTTGGAGGATATCTTATAGAGATGCTAATTCAGGTCTACGTGACAGCTAGCATACTCTGCAAACAGGTAGATGTGGACGTGACAGAAGGCCATTCACCTGGTTACCTAGGAGATGAATCTAATGTATTTTCCCGCTCAATTTATGTGATGATATATAAGCTGTTTGGAGAATAAATGGGGGAGATCTTCAGGAGATGGTCAGGAGAAAAGACCCTGACATGCCCTTCCATCATGACCGTGTAAGCTGTGTCTGATTATTCCTCGTGACTTTGTACCAGTTCAGTTAGGGGAAATAATTATCTGTGTTGGAGTGACACGGACTTCAACAACCCACCTTGGAATGAGTTCCAAAGGACAAGGGCATTATCTCACTTTCCATTGCAGATGAATCTCCAGTGTCTAGCACAGAGCTGAACACACAAGCCCTCAGTTGCTATCTGTGGAAGTGGATAGAACAGAGCAGGCCAGATGTGCAAGGCTGAATAAATGGGTCCAATCTTACTTCTACTGCTAAGGTAAAAGTTATCTGATACTCTGGGTTCATAGAGCATCATACAGTGTGGGAGAATCTGATTCATCTTCATGGTTAGAGCCCACTTAACCCTTTAGAGGAGAATCCCAGGAGCTCTGCCAGTTCCCAGGGCAGCTGGCAGCTGGTCTCACTTGCCTCAGTCTTGATGTGTTCTTTTACATAGCTTGGTGATGGTGATGTGAGAAGGTTCCTTGTTGTGAAATTATTCTTCATATGTAGGAATTGTTTTGAGGAGAATGAATTGTTTTGAGGAGAATGACTTTGAACCAAGTTCCTCATCAAACTTGGTACTCTGTATTAGTGTGAACTCATAATTTTCCATTTTACCAATTACCACCATTATTCTAATGTTTAAACTCTGCCATATTTGGTCATTTGGAACCTCATTGACTTCTGCATCTTTGTATGTAACCAGTCATGCTTCAAGCACTTCCACACACAGTGTCTATTCCAAGAGAATTGTTTGAATTTTTCCATTCTTGAGTCAGAATCAGTCATAACTTGAGAGAGAGAGAGAGAGAGAGAGAGAGAGAGAGAGAGAGAGAGAGCAAGCTTGGGTTTCAGTTAGCTGAGGTTAATATTTAAAACGTACTGTTTACAAGTTCATATTTACAAATTTTTAGTACGTAGTCTTTGCTATTAAAATTACAATTCCTTCCAAACTCCATTTGTGGACAAAACTTGGGAACACACACACAGAGATACACAGACACAGACACACACACACACACACACACACACACACAAACACCTATATTCTAAATTTACATGTACTGAACATCTCGAGTACACACTGACACCTTAAATTTTACTCTTACACCACAAGTTTTATTCTACAGCTATTTCTTTTGTACATTTAGTTCCTTATGTATAAGTATTAAATGAATCTCCAATTAGGCCCTACATTTCTGATAGACTGTATGTATGGCCTGTATAAAACCAATCTCAATCCCAACATGGGGGTTTTGCTTCTTTCCCCATGCTAAAGCTTTGGTACCAATGAGGTACTCTTTTTATGTGTGACTTCATTGTTTTGCTATGACACTAGGGACACATACAATTTACCCTTCTATGTGTACTCCCTACTCTGTCCCTAAATAACTTGTAGCAAGCTTTCTTGTAGGACTATCTTTTGATTGCCTGTTCCCAAATAGTGCCATGGAGAGTTACTAATAATTATGGAAGCTTGGTCTTTAGTTTAGGCTTATTTACAACTAACTCTTACAATTTATTAAGCCATAATTTTAATCTATGTTCTGCCACATGACTTGGCACATCTACTTTGCTCCAAGTCTGCCAGTGAAATCTGTGCACTTAGATTCTTCCTCTTTTTTCTCTCTTTCCCCAGAAATCCTGTCTATCCTCTCCTGTTTAACTATTGGCCATTTGGTGTTTTATTAAACCAATCAGAAGGTGCCGTGACAAAGACACATCTTCACAATGTTAACAAATATTCCACAACAACACTAGTGACTGACTTAGGGCTATCATTACTCTCTAGATGCCTAACTTGTAAAATAAGGTTGATAACATGAAAATGTTGACCTCACAGGTTTGTTATGGGCATGCCAGGGGATAAGGTATACAAAGTGTTCTGCACATGCCTGCAACATCTTATGTGTTTATATAACATTAGTTATTAACCTAATTCTAAACTATTATTAGAGCAAAGGCTGATACTGGATGTTCATTTAAGACTTTATTGTTGGTCTAAGTTTTCTTAAACCCATGGAAGAATTCAACGCAGCTAAAGCAACTTTATCTCTAAATAGTTGGGCCTCCAATAGGGCCAAGTAGATCTTCCCCTTGAAGTCAAAGAGTTGGTGGATGGGAATTGAAACCACTTT
Source organism: Alexandromys fortis (assembly GCF_014885135.2). Taxonomy (NCBI): domain Eukaryota; kingdom Metazoa; phylum Chordata; class Mammalia; order Rodentia; family Cricetidae; genus Alexandromys; species Alexandromys fortis. Next base: position 3,105,822 of record NW_026067910.1, on the reverse strand, counting down.
AAAAATCAACCCCAAGGTTGTGATGGTGGCACTCTATTGCTGTGTATGATTTCCACTCAGGATAAAAGCACTAGAGTGCTGATGACATTTATGGAAAGCACATAGGTAAAGAGAAACTCATCTCTTTCCTCTCTTCAGTCACAAGGGTAAAAACTGATCAATGCTTTCCATTGCTGTGTGGCCATTGAAAGAAAAGGAAGGGACATCTAGATTCATGGAACTGGCAATTTTATAAGTATTTTAAAGCATGATTCTTAAATACTGATATCCATACAAAATAATCTTTAAGATGCCCACTTTAGTCCTTAAGTAGCAACCTAGACATACACTCTTGACTAGATTTAAAGGAATTATATTTTTATTAACTCAAGAAATACTAACTTTCCCATATTTTGATATAGATCTGTACTCTTGATGTGGAAATCTATATATAGAAATCACGTTAAAGTGGGTTATATGACAACTATACCATGTAATGCAAAAAAAAACTTCATCAAAATGTTTAAACTGATGACATGAACANGAGAGGGAGGGGATGTGGTGTAGAGAGGGGGGAGAGAGAGAGAGAGAGAGAGAGAGAGAGAGAGAGAGAGAGAGAGAGAGAGAGAACAGCCCAAGGCATCTGAAAGAGTCTAGATCAGAGAGAGTAAATAGTAAACTAAATATGGCTGGCAGACTGGACCTGGTCATGAGAGAAGCAGGAATGGAGGGAGAGAAAGACAGACATAGAGAAGCAAAGACGGAGGAGCAAAACTGAAAAAAGCAGGGTTATAAGGAAATGAATAACAGAGGGAGGGAACCTACTGAGCTTGAAGGAATTTAGGGTAGGGGTGGAGGTGAGGAGGTTAGGATGCTAGTAGCAGGGACCTTAAGATGTGCAACGGGTACTTGAAATACTGAAGAAACCTGAAGGTTAGCTTGCACTGTGATGCTAATAGGCACCACAGATAGTCAGTCATTCGTCCCTTCTGCCTTTCGGAATTTGGGAAATTGAGTTTCCTTTGGACTTGACATGCCAGCCTTTTGTTGGTGGTAAGATGCAATGTAATCGCTTCTGTAACTGCCTCTTGACTGAATTTAGGGCATCATTGTCAGGGCCCAGGAAAGTGGAATGATGGTCAAAGGCTGGGATAAGAGAATTCAGGAAATGTTAGGAGACCTCTGGTTTGCCACCCAGCCTGAAGAGACAAGAAGCAATCACGTTGGCTAGACTGGTTTACATCAGTTCTCACCAAATCCAGAGCTTGATGGTTCCACAAACCCACCAGGGACTGCTGTGTTGTAGAGTATTTTAGTGCAGTGGATGGTGTCTGTCCGCTGAGTCAAAATCTGCTAGGACAAATGTAGACTAGGGACACAAGGTAAAATTAATGAGCTTCAAAAAAAATATTTTTCTTGGGTACATTAGAAACTTCCAAGCCTGTCTGTGGTCCTGGTAGTTGGAGGTGGGTCAAAGAAAAGAACTCACCCTCAGGGATAGGCAGTAGGTAGGGGAAACTTAAGCTGCTGGCTGACAGAAGTACTTGTGGGAAGTTCATTTGATCTGTGACAGGTAGATCCAAGTGACAATTCCCTGAAGCTTACGTGATTTTTATTGTTGTTTTGAGACAGGGTTTCTCTATGCAGCTTTTGGAGCCTGTCCTGGAACCTACTTTGTAACCCAGGATGGCCTCAAACTCAGAGAGATCCACCTACCTCTGTGTCTCAAGTGTTGGGATTATAGGTGTGCACCACCACTGCCCCGCATGAATCTTTTTAACGTTCACAAAAAAAAAAGTTTTAGACATATTAACATAGTCACTGTCTGTAATCTGCATTGAATTTATGCTCATACAAAAAAAAAAAAAACAAAAAAAAAAAAAAAAAAAAAAACAGTTAACAAGTGTCTGTAAACACCTGGAGTAGATTCATGCTTCTGAGCCATACTAAAAGCTTGGGGATCCAAAAAGATGGTTTTGGGTTAAAATCATGAAATTGGAGCAGAAAGTATAATCTAAATTGCCTTTGTATCAACTAATTTGACAGAGGAGATTTTCTCACTAGGTTCCTCCATGGTAATACCAATTGTTTCACTGGGGGCAGATGTCCCAAGACAGAGTCGCTCCTTCCTAGGCCAAGAAGATGTCAGAGCACAAACTGTACCAGGACTTTGCTTTGAATGTGGCAAATCTGGCTTTTGCCTTGTCCTCCACCAGCTCCTGCTTGAACTGCAGACAAGCAGAATACTGGCAAATTGGCTGCTTCTCTTTGCTTTGCCCAGGTAGGTCAGTCTCTCAAGTTCTTCATCCACAGAAAAGTCTCTCAGATCATCTTAATCAAGATGGTCATGACATTACGTGGCATGCCTTCTCTTTAACCTTAGTAAAGATGGCTGCCAGTCACATGGTTGCTTCTACCCTGATGAGGTTATTAGCTAATATGCCAGTAAACCACATTTTTTAATGTTACCAGAGATAGAAGGGTGGTGTCCAGAGTAGGGTGGTGTCCAGAGTAGGGTGGTGTCTAGAGTAGGGTGGTGTCTAGAGTAGGGTGGTGTCCAGATTAGGTTGGTGTCTAGAATAGGGTGGTATCTAGAGTAAGGTGGTGTCCAGAATAGGGTGGTGTCTAGAGTAGGGTGGTGTCTAGAGTAGGGTGGTATCTAGAGTAGGGTGGTGTCCAGAGTAGGGTGGTGTCCAGATTAGGGTGGTCTCCAGAGCAGGGTGGTCTCCACAAAGTGTGGTATCTACAAAGGGATGGTGTGAGTTTCCAGTGCCTTTGCAGATCTTCGCCTGAGGGGAAACATTTACTTTCATTTGTTAATCTGTTTTTTCCCTGTATTCATCAAATTTTTCAAAGATAGGTTGGGGATGTTGCTCATTTGAGAGAGTTCTTGCCTAGCATGCACAAACACCCTAGGTTCAATCATCCCCATCACATATAGGTAGCATGTATGTATTACATACCATGCATGTAGTACATACTTATCATCCCAGCACATAAGAAGTGAAGGTAGGATCAGGAGTCAAAGGTCATTCTTGGCTATATAACAAGTGGGATGGGTGTAGAATCATCTGGAGAAAGTATTGATAAGGAATTGCCTGAATTAGGTTGTCCTAGGGAAATGCCTGTGAGGAACGTTTTTTTCTTAAGGATTCATTGAGATGAGCAGATCCAGAACACTGTAGGCAGTACCACAGTCTGAGTTTGAGTTCTGCCTGAACTGTTTGAAGAGGAGAGAACGTGCATTGAATTCTGAGAGTGCATGCATTTATTGCTCCATGCAGTGGGGGTGATGTGACCAGCTGCTTCAAGTTGTTGCTCGTTTGACTTCCCTGAAATAATGAACTGAGCTTGGAATTGTAAGCTAAAATCAATTTTTTTCTCTCCCAAATTACCTGTTGTTGGGATATTTTATCACAGTCAGGACAATGAGTTTGGAGCCAGCCTGGACTACATGAGACCCTGTCTTAACAAAACAAAACAGAAACTATTTTTTCAAAAGAAAAAAAAACTAATGGGGTAAGTTTCAAATGATCAAAAAGATGAAACTGAAAATTTAAAAATGACCAAGAACACACAAAGGAGCCTGCAAGTCAGGTGTCATCTGGAAAAGAATGGGTGATGGGGAAGAGTTGAGCAAGTCATCCGGTTACTGCCTGCTTCCCCATCTGTTCCCTTCTACACACCAAGGGGAGGGTCCCCCTCCCCTCCTCCCTTCCTGGAACGCAAGAAAGCAGGTCTGGGAAACCTACCAACAATCTATGATGGAAGCTGGAAAAGGAGACTAATGTTTTGATTCAGCGAATATTTGAAATGATTTCATCCTAAAGAAAACTATCCCAATTAAAGTGCCAAGCATTCAAAATTCCCAAACAGAAAACAGATGCAATGTGTGTTCAGTTCGCAACCGGCTTGGGAATAACTCTCCTGAAATTGAGTGAGGATACACTTGAATGTTGTAATTCAGACCAGAACTTTGGAGAGGGCTTTTCGAACAGACAAAGGGGTATTGTATACACATTGGATTATCCTACGGCATGTGCATGCACCGAATGCAATAAATATGGCTGCTATTTGGCCCTAGTCTTTCCACAGACTTTTTAAGTGACTGAATTACTGATTGCATGAGACACTTAAACAGCTTTTAGATAGGTATGACTGGTAATGTTTTTAGTCCAAAATTTTTAAAATAATTAACCAATGGGTTAAAAAAAATCTGCTTCCAGACATCAAGCCTTTTCTGAAAATATTTCTGCTTCCTGATTTGGAAAATGAATTTGAAGTCAAAGTTTACTTTCTCTTTGAACAGAACCCTCCACAGAAGTTTTTATGATTTACTCTTTATAGGAAAAATGAAGGTTATTGCGGGGGGAGGGGAGGCCTCTGATTGATATTTTTTCACAATAATTATGCATTGAAGAAAAAATGTTTGGGATGAAAATAAGATCATAGTTTAGAAAAAATGGCCCCGGAATGGCTACATTTTAGCTAATCCTCCATCTAAGAGTCTCAAAAACTTTCATCAGTCCCAAAGATGACTTCCACATGTTTTTAACCAGAGCACCAATGGTGGGTTCCAAATTGTGACATTTTGCAGCTAATACTGTCATCAGTATTTTGTATGTATTATATTTATTGTTGCTGCAATGTTTTGTTTCAACAAGTAGGATTTCCCACATCTTGAACATGTTGTTTTAGTAACAGTTCTCACATTCAAAACAAATCCTCACAGACTTCACCCAACAAATGTGTATTGAGTCTTTGCAATGTAGAAGACACTATGAAATTTTCACTTGAATTAAACTTTTGTATTGTTTAATTTGTATGCTAATTTGATTGACTGATATCCAGAAGCACATTTTCAATATGATTTTCGCATTTATTCTATTCCTCACTACCTATGATAGTCAACTCCAGTTGTCAACCTGATGAGATCTAGAACCACAAGGGAGACAGACCTCTGGGTGCACCTGTGGGGTTGTCTTCGTTAGATCAACTAAGAAAAAAAAGACCTGCCCACAGTAGGTGGCACTACTCCCTAAGCTATGATCCTCTACTGAATAAAAGGGAGAGAGAAATGAGCACAGATGTTCATCTTCTTCCTGTCTGTGGGTACAATGTCTCCAGCTGCCTTAAGCTCTGCTCCCTTGGCTTCTTCAGCATGTGGGACTGTCCCAAAGAACCATGGGTTGAAATAAACCCTTCCTCTGGAAGTTGCTTTTGTTGGGGTGGGTTTTTTTTTCACTGAAATAGAGAAGAAACTTAGATACTAGTCTACATAATTAAAAATGTACCAATTCATAAAGGGGATGGATATAATATGTATGTTATACAACCAATAGAATAAAAATTATGAATCCTATTCTAAAATATAAAGAACATCAAGTGCTTGAATGAAAACATAGAAATACAGTGTATAGCTTGAGCATATGCATAACCATCTAAAGTATTATGGACATTGTGGGTCCCAATTTCCCCACCCCAACTAACCTATCTCCATAGGCATAACACTGCTTTACAATGTTCTCCAACAGTAGTTAGGACAGAATTTCCTAGCTTGGGCTCAGTCATGTGAATTGTTATGATCAATAAATGGCATAAGACAGCAGCCACTGATGCTCTGGTTGAATGAGGTAAGCACGTTTTCACCTTCTCTCTTATGTCTCCACCAGCCAGTAGAAGGACCTGCCATGGTTTAAACATTGAAAGGTTTTTTTTTTTCCTAGCCTGAGTTGAAATACTTACATAAACCCAGTCAAGAGCAGAACTCCAGCCAGCAGATAGCTTGAGCACAGATGAGCCTTGTTATGTTAATGTATCAAGGAAACAACAGCTAAACACTGCACACTATGCAAATTAATCAACAGAAATCCCTTCCTCACTCCTCTAGAGGTCACAAGTCTGAGATCAAAACATAAGAAGATTCAGTTCTTTCTGAGACCTGTTTCTCTTGGCTCTAGGCAGTTGTCTTTTTCTTCACACGGGATTATCACATTATGCATGTCTGTATCCAAAACTGCTGTTTCCTTACCAGAACTATAAGTTTATTAGGGCCACCATAATGCCTTCATTTAACTTAAAGACCTCTTTACAAATTTTGTTTTCAGTTTAGCCGCATTTCAAGGTTGGTGATGTGTGTTGCAGTCTAGCACAAAGCGTCAGCCAACGACAGCACAGATTCATGAAACATTAGGCATTCCACGGACTTGTGGGTCATAACAATAAATTAATTCTTGAGAACTAAAGAGATGACTCAGATGTTAAGAGCACTTACATCTCTCGTGGAAGACCTGGGATCAGTTCCCAGCATCCACAACTGAGCAATGGACAGCCAACTCTAACTCCAGCTTCAGGAGATCCAATGTCTTCTTCTGGCCTCCATGGACACCAGCACTCAGCTGTGCATGTCCTGCACCCTGCGTGTATACATAACTAAAAATTAAATAAGTCTTCAAAAAATTAAAGTTTCATGGTATTTTGTTTTGGAGTGCTTGCTTGCAAAACAGTGGCTAACAAATAATATAAAAAAAATCATTCATTCCCACCATTAACCAAGAAGCTATTTGCAATTGATACCAATTGGAGAGGGGGGAATTGGCTTTCTTCAATGGAGTATTATAGCAGAGGAGGGGCCTCTTGTTGGTTCATCCTGGCCGCTTAGCCCCGAAATAATCACACAGAAACTGTATTGATTAAATCAGTTGGCCCATTAGCTCTAGCTTCTTATTGGCTAATTTTTATACCTAAATTTAACCCATTTTTAGTCATCTGTGTATCAGCATGTGGCTGTGACTTACCAGCTACATACAGTTCTGGTGTCCATATCTGGCAGGGCTACATGGCTTCTCTCTGACTCTGCCTCCTTTCTCCCAGCATTCAGTTCAGTTTCCCCCGCCTACCTAAGTTCTGCCCTGCTATAGGTCCAAAGCAGTTTCTTTATTCATTAACCAATAAAAGCAACACATAGACAGAAGGGCCTCCCACACCAGAGTGTCACTGGGTATATCAAGCACACTCCTGGGCGAGCCTCATGAATCAACACAAATAAACTGCTTATTTTCCTGTTCACTTTCTTTTTTCTTTCTTCCTTCCTTCCTTCCTTTTTGAGAAAGAAAAAACTATGAAATTGGATGGGTGGGTGGAAATGGGGAGTACCTGGGAGGAGTTAAGAGATAGAAAAGACTATGATCAAAATATATCAAATGAAAAATTTAAAGATATTTCAATAATTATTAGGTAATGAGATATGTAGCAATTTTAAAATGCTCTCTTAAAGATTATTGCTATTGCTGGCTATGGTCATTCACGCCAGTAATCCCAGCACTTGTGAAGTAATGGCAGGAAAACCAGGAGTTCAAGGTTATCCTTAGCTACGTAGCAAATTATGATAGTTTTTGGCTAGGAGAGACCTTGTCCTAAAAACAAAAAATTCTGCTGATAACCTGCCCCTGCCTGGTCCATGGGCAACTGTATTAAGTTCATCTAAAGAACTTTCTTATTTGTAAACACATACCTTTGGAATTTTTTACACATATACTCATGTCTTTATAAGAAGGCATTATACATGTTTTAAATTGCCTTGACATTCAACATAATCTTTCCAAAGATAATGTCCTCTGTCAATAAATCTGTATACATAAGGACTTGGGTAACTAAATTTAAATTTGTAAATATAAAGTTATATTCTAATTAGAATTTCTTTTTACTTATGATTATGTAGGTTGTATTCATTTTTCATTAGTTTTTTTTCTATTTTAAAGTTTGAAATCATATTTTTACCTAAAATGAGGACATGAATCCATGTGGAGACTATTACATCCTCCGTCTGGGCCCGCCTCATGCAGATGGCCTTAACAAAGCATGAAGAGGGTGACGTGTTTGGACTTGGTACAACGCTCAAGGAATCAAAACTGATAGCAGCACTGATGCTTTTGTGGTTAAGTATTCAGTGGCCTCTGAGATGCAGGACACTGCCCTGCTACCAGAAAGAAGCAAAGATGTGACCCCTTCCTTCCGGCAACAGAACAGGCAGGGTGCCTTTCCATAACAGGCTCCTGGTCGCAGTCCGCCAGAGGGACTCTGGAATGAAAGAAATCCAATGTCAATATCCCAGAGAAACATTTTTGTTCTTCAAAGTTTTCTACTTTTATTATGGATTGATTGACTGAATTTTCTTCTGGATTCTTCTTTTTTGAATAAGCAAAGAATTTCATCACCCTAAGCAGAGGATCCTTAATAGCCCTAAGATCTTTCCAAGAAGGGACTTCCCAGGGGAGGACTTCCTGAGAAGGTTTTGTTTGAAGCACAGCTTTCTGTCTTGAGCACAGCCCTGCCATCCTCGAACTTCAGAACTGGCTTTCTGCTTTCTGCCATTCCACGTCTGTTGGCCACAACAGGAAATAGACACTGACCACTGCTGCCTTCGTGGATGCTGTCATTGACCCGACAGTGCCTGAACACCTCTGAGTTGTGGCTTCCGGCCAGCGTTCCCTCTGGAAACCATGGTGACATTTCTGTGTACTTTCTCCCCCAGAATGCAAGGTCTCTCCTCGTGTTGACTAACACACAAAACAGAGGGATTGTTTTTCCTGCCAAACTGGAAACCTCCAGGGAGGAAACAAAATTTTGATCCAAGCATACAATGAATTTAAGTTAGTGTGTTCCAGAAATTATGCAATCCCATTCCAACCTACTTTCTTCATTTCCATCAGCAGATTGAGAGATCTAGTGCAGAGCTGTGGAACCATCATTTCGTGTCAAGCTGTTAGCCACGCTATGGGTTTCCAGGATCCGGTTCCCAGGAGCGCAGATGCTGTAGGATCATGTGGAAGAGGAGTGTGTTCACAGACTTACATTGCAACACACACTGAAAATCTGAGATGTGGGGGAAAGAGGCAGTGGACCAATAAATACATTATTCCCAATCAAGATCACAAAGGTCTGGGCCAAAAATGGGAACCAGTTTTTATGTGGAAGAATTGTTTTTAACAAACTGAATAAAGGAAGTAGCAAAAGGTTGGTTTGGGGGGCGGGTGATATATATGGTTGTTATACCCATTACAGTTATTGCTACATTTCCTTTCTTAGATCTTCCTAAACTGGTGGTGAGAACATATTTTCTTTTAATTGCCTTGAAACTTTTGCAAAGACTCCCATCAACCAAAGATACCCTGAGTGTGGGGAAGATACTGTACAATACAGGCCCTGGACTGCTCTATGGGATGTCCTTGCCACAGGCAAGAAGATAGCCAATGAAGAAGGGGAGGAGGAAACAGAGAAAAAGGACTAGAAAGAAGGAGGAAGGAAAAGGAAGGAAGGAAGGAATGGAGGGAGGGAGGGAAAGAAGGAGGAAGGGAGGAAGGAAGGGAGGAAGGGAGAAAGGAAGGAAGGAAGGAAGGAAGGAAGGAAGGAAGGAAGGAAGGAAGGAAGGAAGGAAGGAAGGGAGAAGCAGCTTTACACCTTTGATAAAATAGTTCTGTTCACACTCTCTTCCTAGGCCTATGTCTCTCTTTCCTACCTTTCTCCACTGAGCTCATTCATCTACAGAAATCACTGATGCTAGCATTTGACATTGCTCACTCTGGGCAGGTGTGGTGATGTCACCTTCTGCCTACACAAAGCCTATATGCACCAGTGAGCCAGAGACAAAGAGCAAAAGGCTTGTTATTGGTTTATCTGCTCTCCATCAGGGCAGCAGAAGCCATGCTCTTAGGAGCCCAGCAAGCTACCCCACAGTCATGAGGCAGCTTAGTTTTTGCTAACATCTCTGATGACTCTTCAGACAAACAAACAGCTTCAGCATTTCTTACCTGTGCTGTGCCCTCATTCACCTGGGCTCACACGGTTTATTCTGCATATGAATCTAACAGAGCATGTGCTGTGTTAGCCACATAATAGAATTCCCCTCAGCCTCATGAAGGCTAGAGAGGTTAGTCACATCCTGAATTCCCATTGGTTACAGAGGATTTTTTTTTGAAAGTGCAGTGCTACACAACCTACTACACATTGAAACTTCAGAGCCTGCAGGGGTGGTTCATGTCTATCATCTCCATATGCTTGAATTTGAGGCAGGAGGGCATCTATTCTAGTTCAGAGGCCTGTCTGGACAGTAAGTTGCAGATGAACCTGTGTTATATAATAAGATCATACAATATTTTTCTTTTCTCATGTGGCTTTTCTCTTTGCATAACATCTTTTCAAATTTTAATTACATATATGTGTGTGGGTGTGTGCTTGGGCGTGCATTTGCCTTCAGAGTCTATAGGCATCAGATGAGAATTGCCTGATGTGGACCAAATTCAGGTCCTACTTTGCTTTCTTAACTGCTGAGTCATCTCTCCAGCCCCAGAGCTATGTCTTTAAAGTATATCTATGGTGTAGAAAATTGCAAAATCTCTTTTTTTGGGACTGAACAACATCCGCACACATAGCCTCATTACCCCCTCCTCCGCCCACTCTTTCTCCCTCTCTACGTCTCCATCTTTGTCCGCTCTGATTTCTTTACTTCAAAATCCAATGACAACCGTTGTGAGCAATAATACAATGAGATGAACATGCAAATATGTTGATGAAGCAGAGATTTTATTTCCTTGGGTATATACTCAGAAGGGTACTGAATTGTAATTATACGTTTAATTTCTTTAGAACCTCTGTACTGTTTTCCAAGCTAAATTATCACCAGCATATAAGCGTCTGGACAGCCTTGCCAACAAATGCTATCTTCCTGCTATGGATGCTGCTGTTTTGAGACATCATCTCACAACGTAATCTGAGCTGACCTTCAACTAATGATCCTGTTACCTCTCAGCCTTTCTCATGTTGTGTATATAAACAGGTACCCCCAGGTCTGTCTTGGTATGTTTTGACCTTTTGATGACATCATTCCAGTGAATGTAATGTCATCCTTGCCTGGTATTTTTGATTTTTCTGTTCTTGTTTATTAATGACATTGAACAGATGTCCAAACCATTCAATATCCGTGTTGGCCATTTTTAATGTCTTCTTTGAAGAAATGACTTTTCTACTCACTTGATCATTTTTAAGCCAGGCTATTTATTTTTCTATGTAACTGTATGAATTCTTTGTACATTTTGGATATTCCCCATTAACAGATGTGTGCCTTGCCACTATTTCCCCAGTCCTTTGGTATTTTCATTCATGTATCTCACTGTAGTTGGTTCGTGTTCACCTCTATTACCTTTCTGGGCTCTCTCGTCTGGCCAGTTTATTTTGTTTTGTTGATACAGGGTTTCTCTGTGTAGCCCTGGTTGTTCTGGAACTAATTCTGTAGACCTCAAAATCAGAGACCTGCTGGGTGGTGGTGGCGCACGCCTTTAATCCCAGCACTCGGGAGGCAGAGGCAGGTGGATCTCTGTGAGTTCGAGATCAGCCTGGTCTACAAGAGCTAGTTCCAGGACAGGCTCCAAAACCACAGAGAAACCCTGTCTCGAAAAAAAAAAAAAAAATCAGAGACCTTCTTGCTTCTGCCTCCTGAATCATGGGATTAAAGGCATGCCTATTGTATCTATCTTGATCTTAAAATTGTGGCTTTGAATTCGACTTGCAAATATTTTATTGAAAATTTTTGCATCCGTGTTCTTCAAATAAATTGGTGTGAAGCTTTAGCTTTCTTTCCTCTTCTTTTCCTTTCTTTCTTTCTTTCTTTCTTTCTTTCTTTCTTTCTTTCTTTCTTTCTTTCTTTCTTTCTTTCTTTGAGTGTATTTAGCTGGTTTGGTATCAACACTGGCCTCATAAAATGAATTTGGTAGTGTTCTTCACTTTCTGTTTGTGGAACAAATTAAGAAGAATTACTGTGAGGTCTTCCTTGATAGGAACCTTGATAGGATTCAGCAGTGACTCCACCTGGACTTTATTGTTTTTGGAGGAGGTGAGGGTGGCTTGTCATGATGGCTCCAAGCTCGTTGCTTATATGGGTCTGGAAAAGCTGCTTACATCTTCAGGGCTTAGTTTTGGCAGATGATATAATTTTAGAAATTCTTCTAGCTCTTCTGGATATACAGTTTTTCAGAGAATAGACTTCCACAGTAATGTCTAATGATGTTCTGACCCCCCATTTGAGTCAGTTCTGACACCCTTTGTTCTCTAATTTTATTAATTTGTGTTTTCTTCCTCTTTCCATTCATCAGATTGACTAAAGAATGGCTTGTCTATCACATTAACTTTTTCAAATAACAACTCTTTGATTTTTGTATTGTTCTTTTACTCTCAATTCGATTCATATATTCTCCAATCTTTATTGTTTTTTCCCACCTATTGTGTTTGGGGCTAGCTGCTTGTTGATTTCTTAAGTGCTCTGAGGTGCATCATTATAGTAAGGAGGCTGCTTATTGATTCCTGGCTGCTTTACTCGGAAATAATCACATAGAAACTGCATTAATTAAATTACGGTTTGGCCCATTAGCTCTAGCTTCTTATTGGCTAACTCTTACATATTAATTTAACCCATTTCTATTAATCTGTGTATCACCATGTGGCTGTGGCTTACCGACTAAAGTTTCATCTATCTCCAGCAGGGCTACATGGCTTCTCTCTCAACTCTGCCTCCTTTCTCCCAGCATTCAGTTTAGTTTTCCCCACCTACCTCTATTTCTTGCACAGGCCCAAGACAGTTTCTTTATTAACCAAAGATAATCACAGCATGCAGAGGGGAATCCCACAGCACATCATTGAATATTTATTTGATATCTGATAGACTTTTAATTTGAGCGCTTATTGCTATAAACTTTCCTCTTAGGACTGCCTTGGCAGCAGCATCCCAGAGGTTCTGATAGGATGTATTTTTACTCTCATTTGTCTTTAGGAATTTTTTTAAAATTTCCTCTATAATTTTTTTTTGGCTAGCTGCTCATTTAAAAATGTGTTATTTAATCGCCTAGATTCTTTGTGACTTCTGTAGTTTCTCTTGTTGATTTCAAATTTTGTTGAAAATATGGTCTGATAAGAGACAAGGAATTTTTTTTTTTTTTGTTGAGATTTGGCTTGTGTCTTGTGGTGTGGTCAATTTTGGAAAAGGTTCAATGTGTTTCAGGAGAAATATGCATTTACTATCTGTTGAATGAAATATTTTGTATATCTCTATTAACATCAGCTCATCCATAGTTTATTTTAGCTTTGAAATTCTTTATTTGCTTTTGGTTTGAAACACCTGTCTAAATGTAAGACTGGGGTATTGAATTTCCCTGCTATTATCATCTTCAGTGCTTGTTTTATGAAATTAGAGGCCCCAATGTCTTGTGCATAAAGGTTTACAATTGTTTTATCTTCATAATGAATTGCTCCTCTTAATAATATTTACTCTCCCCCTTCATCTCTTCTAATTAGCTTTAGTTTGACATTTACTTGGTCTGCTCTAAAGACTCCAGCTTGTTTACATTTTCCATTGACTTGGTAGTTGGTTTCTCATCCTTTGGTACTACGTTTTTAGCTATCGTTACTGCTAAAGTGTGTTTCTGATGTGTCTGAACTCGGTCTATGTCTTTACAGTGATTCACCTAGGCTGTTGACATTCAAGGTTATTATCGACAGAGGTTTACTATATCCTATAAATTTGTTAGGTGATTTTCTACTTTGCTAGACTATCTATATTTCTTTTCTTGCTCCCATATTAGTTCTGAGGGTTTGCTGAGCTGCTGTGGTTGACAAGATTGCTTTCATTTTAAGGTTGGTGACTTGAAAGAGAGTGGCCCTCGTAGGGCATACCCAGGTGGGGTGTATCTCGTTCACACAGCACCTCTGTATTTGTGAGAAAATTCCACAATGATTTCCATAGTAGCTCTATGTGCCTGCATTCCCACCAGCTCACTATAAGGGTTTCTCTGTCCCCACTCATCACCTTTGCTACATGTTATTGATTTTCTCAATCATAGCCATTCTGATGGATGACATTGATTCTCCACGCACTTTTAATTAGCATTTTTTCTAATGTCCAAGGATGCCAAATACTTTTAAATGTATTAGTTGAACATTTTGCATTTCTTCTTTTGAGATCTGCCCATTAAACTTATTTCCATATTTATTCATTAGATGATTTGAGATTGGGATTTAAGTTCTTCACATATTCTACATATTAATCATCTTTTAAATACATAGCTAGCTGAGACTTTTCTTCCATTCTATAGGCTGTCCCATCACTCTGGTGATTGTTTCTGGGGTTGTTTGTCTACCAGAGCTTTTCACTTTCATGCAGTCTCATGTGATAATTCTTGGGATCAGTTTCCTCATTATTATAATCCTTTCAGACCATCCTCACCTGTGCCTATATTGCACAGAGATGTGCATATGTTTTTTTTTTCCAGAAATTTCAGAGTTTCAGGTCTTATGTTAAAGTCTTTCATTCATTTTGAATCAAAATGTTTACAGAGTAAGGCATAGGGATAAACTTCCTTTTCGTGGATATCTGGTTTCCTAGAACCATTTGTTAAAGGGACTGGCCTTGTCCAATGTAGAATTTCCCTGGGGGGGGGCGGTTATTTCTGGGTTCTATCCCATCTGTCCATATTTGCTGTATAGTTGGATATCAGTTTTTGCCTTTTTTTTTTTTTTTTGAAGCAAGCTTTCTCTATGTAGCCCTGACTGGCCAGGAACTCACTATACAGACCCGACTAGCCATAAATTCACAGAGCCTCTGCCTACTCTGCCTCTGGAGTGGTGAAATTAAAAGCATATTCCGCCTCACCCATCTGATATCAGGTACTTTCATGTCCCTATCATTGTGCATCGTTAGCCTTTTGTGCTTCTGTAGAAATTTTAAGGTTTTATTTATTTATTTATTTTGGTTCTTCCCAGAAAGCAATTACAATTCTGATAATAATTGTATTACATATATAGTTTACCTTTTTTAATGTAGTCATTTTTATAATATTGATTCTGTTAATCCATGGGCAAGGAAAGTCTTCTCTCTTCCTGTGTCTTCTTCAACATCTGTCTTCAATGTTTCAATGTTTTCATTGTAACAGTCTTTCACCTTTGTGATTAGCTTTACTCACACAAATTTTTATTTTTGTCTACTTTTAAGGGTTTTGGATCTTTTGTGAATGATTGATTTCTTTCTTGACATAGTCATTATTGCTATAAAGAAAAGCTGCTCATTTTTCTATGTTCATTTGTATTCTGCTACTTTGCTGAAAATATTTCTATTGTCTAGGGCTTTTCTGTTGCCTTTTAGGGTCTTTGGGGTATAAGGTGCATAAAGGTACGGGAGTCATCTCCAGTGAGGGTGGAAGGAGGGAGGTAGGAAGAGAGGGACGGAAAAATTAAAACAATTTGAATGGTTATCAATTGCTAAGTCCGCATATTGCTCTAGACTTTAGAAACAAAGCCCAAACAAAGGGTGAACAGTGAAACTATGCCAGAGGCAGCTCAGTTACTGAAGGTGCTTTCCACCAAGCCTGACAACCTGAGTTGGGTCCCTAGAATCCAACAGGGTGAGAGAAGAGAACCCCTCTGGCACTCACACATCCACTATGGCACATGCCACACATACACACACACACACACACAAACACACCAAATAATCTATTTTTAAGTGTAACAAATCTCTAGAATGTTTTTAATGAAAGGATCCATATAAAGAGACTACCTTAAGACAAGAATAAAAAGACTACTTACTGTGTGATTCTTCTTACATGAAATTCTACAAAGGCTAAAACTATAGCAGCAGAGAGAATACTGTGGGAAGGGGTGCACACAGGCGATCTTAGTACTCTGGATACTGAGGCAAGAGCATCACCAAGGACAGCCTAGCAAGAGGAGATTCCTTCTCAAAACAGTAACGGATAAGATAAAGTTATCTCTTGTAGCTGGGAATGTGCAAGAGATTTTAAGGTTCTTTAAAGGTTAGGTCTTTGGAGACTTATGAAGTTAAGACATTAGAGTTTCTTAAAATGCCTATGAGAAAATGACTTGGAACAAAGACTGGACTCCTAGAGGGAATTTGGCCTTGTGAAGGACTGGAATGAGGCTTCTTGGTACAAGAGGCTAAAAGACACAGGAGCCAGTTCCTTCCTTGAACACTAGAGGGAGCCAGTTCTCTGCTTGAACACAAGAGGGAGCCAGTTCTTCCCTTGAACACCAGAGACACCATACATAAGGCAAACTTGTGCTTACAGATCTGTGTGAGACAAGCAACTTCTGGCTTAGCTCACAGTCACGGTTACAGGAACTAAGACAGAAGCTAAGCCTATATTCATTCTCATTGGCGTGAAATTAGTTCTTTCTCACCAACTAGCAAATTCAAACTTCTTACCTTTTAAAATTAAGAACATACATGAGTAGCCAGGAATATGACCCCAATCAAAGGAAAACAAAAGAAGGCTCAGCAATGGAGTCTTACACTGTGCCCATGCGTTAATAATAGGCTTGCATATCAGAGTCAAGGGAAAAGAAGATGGACTTTCAACAATGTTGCTGACGCCATGGTCTCGGTTCTTACTTAAATAAGAAAACAAAATTGTACACTTTAAAAAATATGAAAGAACATCTTAACATAAGGAAAGCTAGAAAAAGCTAGTAGATTTTACTCTTAAAAAGAGCCACAATTTTCTGCTTTTAATTAAGATGGCGTAACAAGTTACCAGTTTGTCTCCCTCCTGAGTCAACTAAAAAATAGGCAAAAAATGAGAAAGAGCTGAGATACTGGGAGTCAGAATAGTGATTCGCAAGAGACTGGAGAAGGGGAGCAACCCCACTGCCAAAGTCTGAGTTCTCTCTCTCTAAATTCTTTTTTAAACTTTGTTTTATTTTTTATTCATGTGGATATGTGTATGCGCACATATATGCAAATGCCTGAAGAGGCCACACAGAGCTATAGTTACAGGCAGTTGTGTGGAAGAGGAACTGTAACCACACTTCTAGGCTAAGCCAGTACAGGAAAGACTGAGCATAGCATCAAGGACATGAAGAAGACCCGACTAGTACTTCAAAAAAAGGAAAAACTCATCTGAGAAAAATAAATATATGGGACTACGGCAGGTTCTGACTGCAGAAAGAAGAATGAATAATTTGGTGAGTGTGAAGACCATTCTTGGCTGTCAACTTGACTATATCTGGAGTTAACCAAAACCCAGGAGGCTGGGCACACCTGGGAGGAAGTTTTTCTTGCTTAAATCATTTGAAGTAAGAAGACCCACTTTTAACTCAGATCTTTGAGGTGGAAAGATTCACCTTTAATCTGGACCACACCTTCTGTTGACATCTATAAAACGGACATGGAAGAAGGAAGTCTCTTTGCCTATGTGCCATCACTCTGGCTGCAAGTCCATTCCTTCACTGGCATTAGAGCCTACTTATTCAGAACTCCAGAGTATACTGAAGATCGGCTAAGACATCCAACTCATGGACTGAACAACCACTGGATTCTTGGACTTTTTTCATTGGTAGACAGCCATTGTCTTTCAGCCACATTAATACCTCCACTGTCTATATATATATACATAGATTCATTCAATAAGTTCTGCTCCTCTGGAGAACTCTGACTATTACAATGATAGCTATTGAAATTATTCAAAATGTACAAGAAGGAGATATTTGGAAAATAAAAAGGAGAAACTGAGACAGACAAAGATCACTGTGCTTTGGGCAGTCAGGAGCTTAGTAAACTTATTGTTCTGGTCCTCAAAAGAGAGGGAAGAAGGAAGAGAAAATAACTGGAGAAGTAACTGCTAAAGTTAGGAGAACTATAAGTCTATAGACCCAAGAAGTTTAAAGAATCCCTAAATATGAAATGGGAGGCAGGTTGGAGAGATGGCCGGGCAGTTAATAGTGCTTGCTGCTCTTCCAGAGACCAAAGCTTAATTCACAGCTCACACCCAGCTCTAGGTGATTGGCATACTCTTCTGGCCTTTGTGGACAAGTATATGTAATAATATGTATAAGAATAGTATATGTAAATACTATTTAAAAAAAGAAAATCTTACAGGGAACACAATGATTGAGTTAGTGAATATGAATGACAAAGATAAAAATTGTGAAAGAAGAGCAGGGGATACCTCATGCAGAGAGAAAGTCAAGAATGAAGCTAGATGGCATCTGAGAAGCCAGTGGAGAAAGGTGATACTGAAGCAGCGTCTTTACACTGGGACAGAAACAAAATAACAAAGAAGCAAAGCCCTGTCCAAGGTTGAATATGGTGGCAATGGCTGTAGGTCACACTTGGCAGGGAGATAGAGGCAGGGGAATCAAGAGTCTAGGTCATCCTTCTTAAATAGGGAGTTACAGGGCAGCCTGGGCTACATGAATCCCTGTAAGAATTATCATGCAACCAGACAAATAAACCAAAATACTGAAATCTGTCCAGCTATAATTCTGTTTCCAGAAAAACAAAAAATCAAATAACAAAACCTTTCAAACTCAAAGCCCTTTGTCAGGCATCAGATAAAAATATCTTACTCTTAAAAAATTGAAGCAAGCAAAATTGTGAAAACATTTTTTTTGTAAATATAGAACCCAAAGCACCAGTCCCCCTATAACCCAAGCCACCAGACCCCCACCGTATAAACTAGTCCATGACTAATAAAACACCCAGCTCATCTGAAGAGGAACTGCTAGTACATTTTCAGAAGGTACAAATTTGAGTTTCTTTGTTTTGAGACGAAGTTTGATGTAGCCTAGGCTAGCTGGAAATCCCAGTCCTCCTGCCTCCACTCCTGGAAACTGGGATTATAGGTGTGTACTTCTATGCCTGGCTCAAAAACCTCATAACTAGAAAACTACAAAGAGCAACCATACCAACAAGCACTTATCTTATTAAAAGCCAAAGCTTCCCATTGCTTTAGAGATTTGTAAAAAGAGAGCTATCCTTTTTATATATTTCTGTCCAGTGAAATTGATACCCCTTTCTCCCCATACAGCGATAGCATAGTACTGAAATGGCTGAAACAGTTTACACACAAATATCTACAAACTGGATTCTTTATTAATGAATTGTCAGGCATCCTAAATTGGAACCGATGAACAGAACACTTGATAAATTAAATTATATTAATGTTATTAATGTTAGCCATTAAGAAGACAGAGTATCTGCAAGAATATCTTTACGCTGGTGAGTAAGCTGGAAGGAATTGCTATGGAAATGCTTTTGTATTCTTCCAAGTAATTAATGAGAAGAGAGAAACAGATTGTAGTTTTACTGTAAGGGTTCATCTTATTAAAAATAACTGTTGCCATTTTCAACAGGGGGAACATGAGAAACCTTATGCCACGGAATAAGAGTAACTGCTGTCCATCTCTCTGAGCTATGCTTGTTATCTTTGGAGTATCTGGGCTCCATTTTCTCAACTTGTAACATGCTGTTTTTCTACTTTAAAATAAAAAAATATATCCTCAGTTAGAAATGTTGAAGTAGAATATTGAGTCAAATAATATACAAAATAAAAGAGGGTTCATGGCAGTAAAGAATGAACTATAAACTATACAGGTGAGGCGGGTTTTAGAATATTCTATACCAATCACCCCGATAACACGCCACAGTTTAACAGTTGTCTTGGAGGCAGAGCGGACAGACACTCAGACATCTGTTTAAGCAGCCTGTTTCTTGTTTTTCGCTGTCTTAGGTGGTTAGCACTCAGTAGCAGATTGAACTTCCAAGCCTGCGTGCCACACACACGGTGTAGTCTATGGGTTCTCTGTGGGTAATCTGGACCACACACATTTCTTGAGCGTTCCTCCTCACTGTCGGCATCACCTTCACTAAAAGATGAAATCCCCCCTGGTAATTGTACCAGTGTGGCTGGGGTACCAGTGCACTTAACTAAGCTCAAGCTGTAAGGCTGAGTCATCTTCAGGTTAGGATGCTGCCTGTGTCTAGAGATGGCTGTATTACTTTTATCCTATATGGCCACCAAATCACTCCTGGTATTCTTACTTTGATTAAGATATCAACACTTGCGCTGGTAAGATAGCTCTGTGGGTAAAGGTACTTGCTGCACACACCTAATGATCTGAGTTTGATCTCTGGCTTGAGCTCCATCTGAGGAGCCCATGATGAAAAGGAACAACAAATTCACAAGGATCTCTGATCTACACAACCACACATACACACCCCACACTTATACCATAAATTAGATATTTAAGAATAAACTGTTGACCTGGTCACATTCCATTTCAGAGACAGAAGTAGTTTTGCGCCTGGGCACACAAGTGCTTTAAGATGGCTTCAGTAATTTCTAACCATGAACCTCCACCAAGGCTGTCATTTCCCCCAGTAAAGCAGATAGAGGGCAGAGATACAGTCCCTGAGGCCCCACTGTCTTCTGGTAGGTAGAATGTTGTAGGTAGAGGTTGCTCTTTCATTTCTTGACTGCTCAGACCTAAATAATCACACAGAAACTGTATTAATTATAATATTGCTTGACCTATTAGCTCAGACTTTTTATTAACTAACTCTTACATCTTAAATTAACCCATTGCTATTCATCTGTGTATCAACACGAGGCTGTGACCTACCAGTAAGATTCCGTGGCGTCTGTCTCCTTTGGCAGCTACACAGTATCTTCCTGACTCTGCCTACTCTTTCCCTATATCTCTGTTCTGCTTTCCTGCCTGACTTTATTCTGTACTTCCATAGGCCAAAGCAGTTTTATTCATCAACCAATAAAGCAACACGTATACAGAAGGACCTCCCACATCAGGATGCTTCAATCTCTGAGTGTCCACAGGGCGGCTGCTCGCTTACACTTCTCCTGAAGGGATGTTTCCCATCCTACTGCTTTTGACTGTTGGCTCTAGCCTTCACTGGTAGTGTTCCTCTGCGTGGCTGATGCCTTATCCTCAACCTGGATCCCATCTTCTGAGGAGGCAAGTTGCTTGCCAAGCCCTTCTGCAGGTGAGTGTCCTAGCATTGGAGCCTCTGCCTCCCAGAGAGCTGAACTCCACTTTATTTATGATTCTCCTACCTGAAGCTGAGCTTACAGTTCAAGCTGAGGAGATCCATTTCATTCCTCTACCTTATTGTGACTTGTTAGGAACTAAAAAGTGTGGTGTGCATGTGTCTGTGTCTGTGTGTATGTGTGTGTGTAGTGTGTATATGTGAGCGATGTGGTGTGTATGTGTCTGTGGTGTGTATGTATGGTGTGTGTGTGCAATGTGGTATGTGTATGTGTGTAAGATGTGGTAAGTATGTGTATGTGTGTGTGGTGTGTGTGTAGTGATGTGGTATGTATGTGTGTGTGTGGTGTGTATGTGTGCATATGGTGTGTGTGTGATGTGTATGTGAGTGATGTGGTATATATGTGTGTATGTATGTATGTATATATGTATGTGTGTATGGTGTTTGTATGTGAGTGATGTGGTATATATGTATGTACATATGTGTGAGTATGGTGTGTGTGTGTGATGTGTATGTGAGTGATGTGGTATGTATGGTGTGTGGTGTATGCATATGAGTGATGTGGTGTGTGTGTGTATGTGTGTGTATGTGTAGTGTGTGTGTAGAAAAAGAATGGAATGGCATCTCTAAGGTTTTAAATGAGAAACCAGATATAAAATATGAAGCAGAATGAGAAACAGATGGAGGGAGAACACGAGCAAGGATGTCAGGACCACGGGGGGTGCACCCACCCACTGAGACAGTGGGGCTGATCTATTGGGAGCTCACCAAAGCCAGCTGGACTGTGACTGGAACAGCATGGGATAAAACCNCATGGTGAACAATGAGGACTGATGAGAAGCCAAGGTCAATGGCAAGGGGTTTTGATCCTACTTCATGTTCCGGCTTGGTGGGAGCCTAGCCAGTTTGGATGTTAATCTTCCTACACTTGGAGGGAGGGGGGAGGACCTTGGACTTTCCACAGGACAGGGAACCATGACTGCTCTTTGGATAGGAGAGGGAGGGGGAGAGGAGTGGGGGGAGGGGGAGAAGAGAGGGGGGAGGGGGAGAAGAGTGGGGCAGGGGGAGGGAAATGGGAGGCTGGGAGGAGGCGGAAACTTTTTTTTCTTATTCTCAATAAAATAAAATTAAAAAAAAAAAATATGAAGCAGAAGCCAGACATGTGGCACTCAACCCTGATCTCCCTTTTCACTCCCCCTCTTCTGCAATGCTTTTCTGTGGTAAGATAGGTGCCTGACCCTATCTTAGAAGGTGTGGTAGTCTGATTGAAAATGGCCCTCACAGGCTCATAGGGAATGGCGTTATTTGATACGGTTAGGACAAGTGTCCTTATTGGAGTGGTGTGGCCTAATTGGAAGAAGCATGTCACTAGGGTGGACTTTGAGGTCTCAGAAGCTCAAGCCAGGCCCGGTGGCACACTCTTCCTCCTGCTGTCTGTTGATTCAGATGTGGAACTCTCAGGGTCATGTCTACCTGCAAGCACCCATGCTTCCTGCCACGACAATAATGAACTAAGTCTACAAGCCAATCCCAATTAAATGTTTTCCTTCATAAGAGCTGCCGAGGTCACAGTGTCTCTTCACAGCAGTAGAAACCCTAACTAAGACAGAAGGTGACTTAGTCTTAGAGGTGACTTCAGAGGACTGTACCTAGGGTGGGTTCTTTCTGCAAGGCATGATGGGAATACTATGGAAAATGCAAAACTAGTTTTTAAGAGGCCATGGATTCATCAATGAACACATTTTATGGTGATAACGGATGACCTCCCTTTCTTGGAACAACCACAGTAAATTAGCTCATCCATATTAGGTGATAATTGCATTTTGGTGTCGTCTGAAACTCAATAAACACTACTGAAAACTGATAATTACAAATTAGGACAAGAATAGAATTTGAGGCTCATCATGAATCTCACGGAGCCTATTCAGAAGCAAGCAAGATGAAACGTTAAAGTGCAAGCACTTTTAAAGTTTATTCATTAAAACCATTTAAGTTCTAAATACAGAACATGCTGGAGAAAGTGGCAATGGCCGTTTTGACACTAGAGGGAGCACGTACATAAAAAAAAGCCCACAGTTTCTCCATCAACCTCTGCAAGCTATTAAAACCAGCAAAGGCTTTTCCCAGGCTTCTAGTACTGCTCACGCACCAGAAGGATGGGCAAGAAAGACCCCTAAGAATGAAAGTGAGTATGTGAGAAATGGCTACAATGCGGAGCATGGAGGCTCACACCTGGGAGTCCGGCACCGAGGAGACAGAGGCAGGAAGAATAATGTTGGCAACCACAGACATGGGCTTGCCTTGTAACTGGGGCCTTAATCCATGTGAAAGACACCTTTGGAAGTGGATATGAGGAGATTTAGCTTTAATGTATTTCTGCATAGCCAGCGGGCTCCCTTCTTTCCCCAGAAGTGATCAAAGCAAGGGATGAAGGAAGCAAGAGCTGTCCTTTAGACAGCTGACTGAGTTCTAGTCCGGTTGGTTATCTCGTTAGTAGTGCTGCAGGGATGCAGTCATCTATACATCGCTTAAATGTATTTGACTGTTCTATGTGCCACCCACAAACAATGAAACAGACATCGGAGCAAACATGTCTCCATGTGCACATTAGCTTTTATGTTTCTTTCCAACATTGACTATTGAGATTGAATAAGACGGGTCAATAGATGTTTTAAGACTGTGTTTAAAGGTTTTGTTTTGGTTTGGTTAAACTCAAAAATCAGGGATTTATTTTTGGTAACAAAATATTATAAATTATGAATCAAACAAGTGTACACACACACACACACACACACACACACACAAAGATTAGTACAGTCTATGCTGCATAGTGCGGGCCATGCAAGCCAGAGTCACATCGAATTTCCTTGTCTCAAGAAAATAGAGTCAAAACAAATCCTAGAAAACACTCCATGTGCCCCAAAGCAAAATTTCTGAGCACATGCATGCAAAAATGGTAGAATTAATTCAAAAAACTTCCTCCAAAAGTGTGGGGTTCTGTTTAGCATTCTTTTTGAAAAGTCACATTTACCTAAATGAAAAAACTGTAGAATCATTTATTTTGTTTATACATAATTATTGTATGGGGTTTGGGATTAGGATCTGTATATACACACATACATGGAGTGAGCAGAGTTTCTGAGACACGTCAAGCCCTGGGTATGTCTCGGTTTCCCTCCGTTCGCCCCATTCCCATTAAAACAGATTGGTTCTAGGATTTCCTGAACTTCCTCCAAGATTGCCAAGATCATTTTTTCATCATTGTCCCATCCACGCTGAGAATCTGTTTGGTGTCATTCAAACACAACTGACTTTGTGTATCACATTCAAATGTGTGTGTGTGTGTGTGTGTGTGTGTGTGTGTACGTGCGCACATGCATGCTGGGTGCTAAACCCAGTTCCTCACACTGAACCATACCTCCAGCCCTCAGACTAATCTTCAGCAAACACAGTCTTGCTCTTATTGGTTTTCTTCTCAAGAATGTTTAGTAGTTCCCTGTTTCTACACAACAAATCAACAAACTGACGCTTGGCATGAAGATGCAGTTGAATATTCCTCCCTCTTCATGTTAAAGGGCTCCAGGTATAATAATGCTCCACCAGTTCTGAGTTCTCAAGGGTCTCACCCACCCCACCTCACCATCTCTACATTGGTTTCTTTTCTAGATGCTTACAGGCATATCTTATATCACCTCCATGAACAACCTCCTAAATGCAGGCGTCCTTGCTTAGAAACCAGCATGGGAGCCTCATTGCAGCAGGTTATTGATGCTGAAGGCCAAACCATGAGAACCAGAGGGCAGAGATGTCTAGGGAGTGTGTGTGCTGGGGGAGGTGAGCTGAAGAGACTAGAGTTTGGACTGCATACAAAGCCAGTAAGCATTTAGAGACTTAAGTAATGATTTAAGACTGTCTCTCAGAGTTCTGAGGTTTAGCTGGATCAGTCAAGTGGCTCTCACCTGGACTCTGGAAAGCAGACACAGTGGTTGGTGACTGAGCTCAAGTCATTTGAGTCCTCCACCAGGCTCTGTGTCAAAGCTGGTTTCTTCACTTATACGCCTGACGACCCAGCACAGGTATGGTGGAAATCTCTGTCTATTGCCCAGATGTTTGACTCTCTGCACACAGCTCCTCTCTGTAGCTACCTTCAGCCTGTCTGTTCATCTAATATGGTCTCCATTGAACATTTCCAAAGACCAGACACGTGTGTGTCAGGTTTCTTATGCCCTAGCCTTAGAAACCACACATCGCCACTTTGTCTAGGCACTAGCCTGGATCTACTGTGGGAGGGGACCATGTGACTACTGGATGATGTGGCTCCTCTTGAGGCTCTCTTCAAAGACCACCCACCTTAGTGACTGGACTGACATTTCCAATGATGAAAGTACTTATATTAAATGGAATACCCAAGACAGGTCAACCAGATGAACCAGAAAAGATCAGGGTAACTGGATCCTAATTTTAAGACAGTTGTGGAGAGTTGGTAACCTGTTTACAATATATGTTCAGAACCTTTGATATTCTTATGGAGAGGAGAAGTGGGTGGGCCCATGCTCTCTCTTTCCCATGACAAATAACTAACAGTCTCTGTTTTGTCCAACAAAGTAAAGCAAAAAGTTATAAAAAATATATAATGTATAATGTGAGGTGAGGTCTAAGACAAGACAGTAGAAGCATTGTCTAGAACACCGAGTCTTAAAGGTTTCAGTTTGTCTATTCAATCTGATGTTTTGAGGCCTCCATGCTAAGGAAACCTGGCCTAGTCCAGGTAGGCAGACTCCACAGATAGGCTTGAGAATGCATGAGGATTCACAGAGACCTTGATAAGCAGAGATCAGGCATCCTGGACACAGATGAGGGAGGGAAGTCTACAAAAGAAAGATGTAATGGGGACATTGCCTGAGATGGTAGTAGAATAGGGAGGGGACAGGGATAGGAAATATACTCTTCATTCATTTATTTTCATTATTTAGACTTGATACAGAATGGGACTGTTAATTTCTGGTCTACTTACTCCTGGAGCAATGCTTAGACTTTCTCGGGTGGTTTTCATCAGGCAGAAGGGCTACTAAGCAGTAGGGGATCTCTTGTGGGCTCTTAATTTCATTATCAAAAGAATTTTCAAATGTACTCAGCCGGAAGCTTGAGAACCATTTTCCTTGAGTTTGAAGAGAAAAAATAACAGAGCAGAGAAGCTGTAGACCCCAGCTGCTGTGGGGATGAGAGAGATGCGTGAGAAGAAGGAGATGTTTTCTCAGGTAAAGTCCAAATCAGCAGATAGAGCAGAAGTCTGGGAGCAGATGTGGAAATGGTGCAGGGTCTTCAGAGAAAACACAGAGAAAGATCAAAATGTCAGGACCCAAATGCTTGGGATTCTTTCTGGTCAGTGGCCAAAGGAATAAGAAGACGGGAAAGGAAAAGCAACTCCTTTAGCGTTAGGAGTATGAAAAGCAAGCAAGCTTAGCACTGAGAATCTGCAAACAACTGAATTAGGGAGGAGCTTCTGGGGGTAAAAGTACATTACCTCATTAATGGGGTAATTCACACACACACACACACACACACACACACACACACACACGTCTTTTGCAGGTCTTCAGGTGAATCAGTTTTCCTAAGGGGTGTCCTCCTGGCGAAGTGACTGACTGCCCCTTACAAAACAGGATAATAGTATGTCTTTGCTATGTGAGTGGTAAATTTAGAGCCTACTTGCTGTCCAGGAAGAAGCAGTTTTCCCATCATGGACCTCAACAAAGGCTGGGTGCCTCACTTTCCTCCCTTTTGTGACTTCAAATGTAATGGAGGGGCAAAGCTCAAGATGAGGGCTGGAGGGGTCCTCAAGGCCTGCAAAACTGCTGTTGCTCAGTCTGTAGAGCTACCTAATGTGGGTCGCTGCTTGCTAACAGTAAAGAGCTCTTTATCCCTTAAGACCCTTTACACTTAAAACTGGAGGTTGGAAAAACCCCTGGTGCTCTGTGAGCATCCAGGAGCCGCCGAGGCAAGCGAATCGAGTAAGTGTATGTACTGTTGCACGCACATGGAGTAAACGCTATCCATACCAGAAACATCAGAACTGTCTTTTCAGGCCAGGCAGAGAAC
The DNA here is from genome assembly GCF_014885135.2 of Alexandromys fortis. Classification (NCBI taxonomy): domain Eukaryota; kingdom Metazoa; phylum Chordata; class Mammalia; order Rodentia; family Cricetidae; genus Alexandromys; species Alexandromys fortis. The sequence continues at coordinate 3,078,902 of NW_026067910.1, read as the reverse complement.
ACGCCGCGCATGCCTTTGAAGCCTGTGTGGTCTTTGGAGCGAGCTTGAATGTAAAGGTTGAAAGTAAGCTGATGACTGAGCAAAATCCGGAGGAAAGGTCATCAGCAAAAGGAAGGCCACGGTGATGTCTAAACCGCACCCGCTCCTTCTGTCCTCCAGCCCTGCTAACTATGTTTCTAAGGCACGATGTTCTCAGGAAACAATGTCCCTTGACCTCATTCCAAGAAGATCAATGAGTGGCAAGACCTTGCTTGCAGACTCCACCTTGGGGTCTTGGCACCTGTGATAAACGAAGAAGGCAAGGGAGGGAAGGAACGGGAACCAGCAATGATGGCCAGTGGACTGGCAAAAGGGAGGGACCTTAGGACCCCTTCTTTTTTTAACATCAAGGCACTCTTCTGAAGCATCTCCAGGACACTGGGTTTGTGTCAGGGAGAGCCAGAACACATTATAGAGACATCATAGAGATGGAGAGTGCACTATCCCTTTGGCCTGACTGAACCACCCACAGGCTTCCTTACTCTCTAGGAACCAAAGTTCTTTCTGATGGTTCTGGGAGGTGGAGCGGGTGTGGGTAAGGGAATTCCTGCTCCATCTGCAGCACAGAAAACCCTTGTGGCACAAACAGGAAGCCTCGGTGTGCATCAAAGCAGGCACTGGCCTCTAACCCGGACCTTGCATGTCCACACTCGGAGGTGCTAGGATTACAGCCCTGTGCAGTCATGTACGACACTATTTTGTCCTGGGGGTTGAAGTTTGTCAGCATCCAACCTGACTTTAATACTGAGCCTGTGGGAGTCTGGAGAACAGGCAGGCCCTCCATTTTGACTGAATGAGTAAGCCAGAAAAGCTAGAACTTCCTTGTGTTTGAGATGACTTTAGGGTGTAGAAAAATATCCACATGAATTTATCACTTGGTATTCAGTACCAATTGTTGCCAAAGTTGGCAATAAGAAAATAATAATAATAATAAATAGCTTGGAACAGGAAACTAAAGAGGCATCCATTCTTTTAAAACTGAAAGACTTCTTTGCTCTAAATATCTCCCAGGGTTCCACAAAAGACCATGCCTGACTTTTTCTTTTGACTTAACTCATCCTGTTTCTGTTTCCAGAGCCCCCGTGCAAGCAGAATTCCTCAGCCCAAACCACAAATATGATAAAGCCTCTGCTAAGAACATTTGAAGTGCAATCAGCTTGTTGTTACCAGATAAGAACTCTGGTCTTTTCTGTGCTGGGAACCTTAAGTAGTCACATCGGCCCATTACGTCTTAAATGTTGCCTGTGGCCCTGGAACAATGAGCCTGAGGCCCGGGAGCTGAAGCAGTGGGCAGCCTGCCAAGTTCAACACCAGGCCAGTCTGCAGAGCAGGGCCCGCTGGGGGCTGCTTCCGGCTCTGCATGAGATGCGGGGCAAAGATTTCCATGCTGGCTTTCCGCATGCACGTTGCACAGAGAAGGCCTGCCTGGACCAGCGATGACCTGTATTGACATTTTCCATGACGCTTTTTATTTTGTTTTCCTTTTGATAGGTGCGACTTTGGGTTTCTTTTTTTGTAACAATCACTTGGCAAAGATGACTCTTAGATGTCATGGGGGAGTCACCAGAAGCAGCTGGATTCTCCCAGGGGCAGATGTCGCCTTTTAAAACGGGGCTTCGTGGGAATTTACTGGATTATTTGTGGAGGAATCCTTTGTTGCACAGCTGATGGCCAAGACCGTGCCTTGCTTGTGGAAGTGAAAGAAGCTGCCGTGGAACCTTATGACGGTGCGTTATCATAAGGAATTAAAATTTGAATTAAAACAGTGGAACTTCTGACTCCCAACCGCCTGCTAACTCTAGCTCCCAGAGCCCTGACACCCTATTCTTAACTCTGTGGGTACCCAGGCTCACCTACACGCATATACAGATACACATATACACGTATTTAAAAAATAAATCTTACAAAATGGAACTACGTGTTTCTTTGTCTCCATAAAAACAACACCCTTACAAAGCGCTGTATTTCTCTTCTGCATTTGCCTTCATTGGAGACTCGTATTTAAAGCAACCAAACTCAACCGCTAAGGGGAAGGCTGCTGCCAACTGTCTTCTTCGGTACGGTTGGTGGCAAATGACTTGTACTGAGTATCAAGGAGATCAGTTTTTCATCCAGGGTTCAACCTAGATCACCGTTCTCATGCTGGAGGAAATACAGCTGCACATGTTTACTGTGTGATAGTCTCCAGTGTGTTGCCCTCTGGAGGAGTTTTAAGATTAGTTTGGACCTTGCCTGATTTTTTTTTTTAATGCATGCATAACATGGATTCCATTTGGTTTATGGCGATGTTCCAGGCCTGCCTAGGGTGCTTACTAACAAGAATTTATTTCCACTGGGACATGTTTGGTATACTTCCAGAAAGTTCTTTGCTATGAAGACTCCGTGAGTTTTCTGGAAAAGACGATTGTTGACTTTCATGAGGAGCCAAAGGCTCTTCCTTCTGTTGCCTGAAGAGGTAGTATGTTTCTGCCTTAAAACATGAATATTCCTCATGCCCATACAGTTTAAAAGATTTTATTGACTGTTCTATTTAGCACTCCACTTTCTTTTTTGTTAATTGTTTGTTTTGTTGTTGTTCTTTCTCAAGACAGGGTTTCTCTGTGTAGCTTTTGTGCCTGTCCTGGAACTAGCTTTTGTAGACCAGGCTGGCCTCGAACTCACAGATATCATCTGCCTGCCTCTGCCTCCCAAGTGCTGGGATTAAAGGCCTGTGCTACCACTGCCTGGCTAGTACTCCATTTTCTAAACTACTGCACAGATGCATTGGCAGGGGTTGGAAGATGTTTTCCCAAGACCATTGAAGAGCTCACATGTTCATCAGTAGAGGAATCTTCACTGTGAGACGACTATACAATGGAATATTGTACAGCTATAAAGAGAAATGAAGATTGACTTGTTTATTTGCCACTATGGAAGATTATTAGAATGGGTTGCTAATATTTTAAGATGTGATCATAAAAATTCAAAATGAAATGAAAAAACTAAACCTAATTTTGCATTAAGTTGATGGCAACTCCTCTCAGGGAAGAAAATTTTCAATTGACCTTAGAATAAGAATTAAATGGAGTGTGGTGGGAGATTCCTTTGATCCCAAAATTTGGGAGATAGAAATGGGAAGATCAGAAGTTCAAGGTCAGCCTAGACTAGTTGAGACCCTGAGTCAAAAAAAAATTAATAACAACATAAATAAGTAAAACAAGAATAACTAATTAAACAAATAAATAAGAAAAATGAGAGTTGACTAAAGATCCTAAGTATGGGTTATATTCTTAGAACAAAAGGCAAAAACCCCACAAAAAATAATAAAACCCCACAAGTTTCAACCCTTTCCAGTAATTAAATTATTAAAAGTATTACTTTTGTTCTTGAGACTGGTGCATGTGTTTCATGGACTAAAACAAGCAATGAAGTAGGCATCCTGTGGGCGGGGATTCTGAGGAGCAAGGAAGTAGACCTGACGTCCAGGAACAACAGGAAGTGTCCACTAGCCCACTCAGTCACCTCTCTCCACTGTCGCCCCCTATTCAGGTGCTGGAACCTAAGGAATTGTCGGTGTCAAGATTAAGGACGTGGAAATCTACCCTGCAGATCTCATATTATTGGCAGAAACATAAACAGACTTTATTGTGAAACCCAAGCAAGTTTATTAGAGGCCTTTTCTTTTTTTAAATTTCATGTAGAAGACTTGTCTGGGGACATGGCTCTGTAGCTGCCTTGCTGGGAATCATATCTGCAAAGAGGCATCCCTTGCTGAGCATGCTCCATAGTCCACCTCTTCCTCCCGCTTCCGCTGAAGTGCAGGAATATTTAGGTTCCTTTTGGCTCTACATCAGCCCGCCTGGGGGTGGGTATATGTGTCTAAGAGGTGACTGCAGCTAAGTTTGCTTGCTTTACAAGGGATGGCGGTGCGTTTCCTGACTGAGGTGCCGTGATTGAATTTATATATTTTTATGACTGCAGGCCTATTTCCTGATTTTTCAGATTTAAAGAAACTATTTGAAATAATAAACTTCCTCCTTCCCTTTTGATTGAATCTGTGGTAAGTAATGAAATAAGAAGCAGCTGTGTGGAGAGGCAGCCATGACTAACTTCTGGCCTACTGTGGATGACTGCAAGAAAATGAAGTCTTTCTTGTGGCAAACGCTCACCTAAGCCTTGCATTATCCATGATGGCCCATCTTTAGGAGCGAGGAAGGACCCACAGATCCTAAGCCCAGAGACTTGGAACCAGGAGATGCAACCCAGTATCAGAATGTCTCAGCTACGCAGCCTCATTTGTATTCCTCCTGTGTCTCTTCATGGTCCATGGATACCATCAGCTCTGAATCTAAAGAAAGCATTATAGAGAACTAGGCGCCTCATCTAAGCATGTATATGGTCTTTCCTTCTCGCTGTTCCTGAAACAGAAATGGTTTGCAATCATTTACACAGCATTTCCATAGTTCCCACTGGTAATCGAGAGCGGGTTTAAAGTACGTGGAAGGGTTCGCATTGCTTACAGGCAGAAGAGGTTTGAGCTACTGTGGACTTGCTGGCTGCAAGGGGCCAGGGAACCCGCCCCTCAGCCACTGAGGTGAGCTGTACTGGCAAATCTGAGCTCCATCTCTTCTCCGGGAGTACCCCCAGACAGCTCTCTCACTGATAGGAAACTTTCCAGACATATCAACCTTCTATGAGCCAATCTCCTTTTAGTCAGTTTCATAACACTTTAGTCTTCACAGGGTAGAGATGCAAGCTACCAGGATCCCCTCCAGAAAAAGTGAGCCATTACATTCTGTATGTCACACACAAAGAAACTCGGCTTGTCCGTTTTCAAGGAGTGTATAGCACAGATGGGATCTTCACAGCAAGGTTCAAAGAGCACTCATTCTGTCTACTGCGGTGCCCTTCCTGACTGATCTTTTCTGATTTGTACAGGATCTCAGAGATATAAATTTGTCATTGTGGTTCCCACAGCAGGAATGAAGTTGCTAGGCAGCAACTTCACAGAGGATGCTGTGGTGCACAAGCTTTCTTTTCCTAAGAACCATCAGAGGCTGCCATCATCACCATCTTCTTGGTACAAGCCCCTACACATTCCAGGGGGTGGGAGAGAATCCCACACTACTTTCTCCACTCTTAATGGTAAAGAAAGACACTCCCAGCTGAGATCAACATGGCAGCAGCTTCCCGTTCTTTTCTAACTTAACCTGTTCCTATAAAGTAAGGGCTACTAATAAGCCAGACAGAATACTAAAGGTCTCAGAAGACTCAGAAAGTCTAGCCTAGATGAGAGAAAATAGGAAACTGATGGAAGAACGGGAGATAAAGGGAAAGAAGAGATGAAGAAAGCAGCCAGAGAATTACCTAATTCTGTGGCCGCCTTGGAACATCTACTGCGCCGTGGCTGCCTAACAAACATACTGGTACCTTTAGATGGCACTTGCTACTAAGGAACTGGTAAATAGTTTTTCCCCTCACAACTTACAGTTCTATGGCAATCCTCTCATCTGACAAGTATTCATGGATCTTCTACTGGCATTGCCCCAACTTAGGGAGCCCATAAGCAGCTACAGAAATCCTCTTTGTCTGGGGCTAAGTCTGTTTCTATTTTCAAAGAAGGAATGATTACTCTTTTCAAGTCTTTATGTGATCTGTTCAACCTAATATTTGTCCTCCAAAATGCAAGAAACCATACCAGCTAGTCAGCTTTCCACCACTATGACAAAATACTTGAGATATTAACTTATAAAATGAAAAGGTTCATTTTATTTCATAGTTTCAAACGTTTCCATGTATGGTCTATTGGCCCCAGTAGCTTATATTCTAGCAGCCAGGAAGCCACAGAGAGAAATAGGGGGCTGTAGAGACAGCTCATATCTAAGAGCACATCTACCCCTGCAGAGGACTGAAGTGAGTGTTCGAAACCCAGGTTGGGTAGCTCACCACTGCCTGTAGCTCCAGTGCCAGGCATCCAACATCTCTGGGCTCCATGGGCACCTGCACATACATGTGCACACACATACACACATAATTAAAAATAATAAAAACAGATCTTAAAAGGGAAAAGAGAAGTGGGAAGAATTCCGAGTTCTGATGTCCCTGTCTAGGGCACACTCAATCACTAAACTTCCTTCTACTGGATTCCATCTTCCACCTTTTCCAATACAACAGGCTGGAGACCAAGTTTTTAACACACATGCTTCAGGGGACATTCAAGACCTAACTTAAACAAATTCGTATAAAGGTATTTATTATGTGAAATTTGGACGTGAATAATTTCTCTTTGGCCTTCAGTACTGGAAGATTTGCATTTGCGATGACATTTGGAAGTGGCCTAATCTTCCAATATGTAAAATGAAATATTTGTGTACAAAATAATATGACATCTGAAATTTTTTCAGAATAATCCAGGGAGACAGAGTCCAGGGATATAGAGGAAATGGAATCAGACAGTTGACCATGAGTATGTGGAATCCCTCTTCTGCCCACTGAATCTGTGGTTGACAGTGTCCACGGTGGGCACCGTTTTGAGGTGGTAGGGGGTGCAGCAAGATTCTTCCTAGGTTGCCGAGGGTGGTATTAAACTCGAATGATCATCCTGCCTCTCCCTTCAGAGTACTGACTAGGCCACTACACTTGACCAAAGTAAACACTTCCAAACTACCACACAATACAGGCATATCTCATAGCAGTCTTTAGGGTTTGCAACAAATGTTCATGACAGATAAATGCACTGCACAGAATAAGACCAGTCCGTGATGCAGCAAAGTGCCCAAGGTATTTCTCTCTGTGCATAAAGAAGCTGATGTGGCCTTTAAAATCAAAACAGTCATCCTTGTGACGATTCATGTGAGATGGCCTTAGGGATATCTTTAATAAGTGGGAAAAAAAGAGAGAGAGAAAGAGATGAAAAAAATATCAATCATTTAACTGAATTGGGGGAAAAATAAACAGAAGGGTTTTGTGAGCCGTAGTGAACATTTGGCATCCACAAAGAAATAAAATCCCTCTTGTGGTGAGATGGTGGAAACAGGGTAAACAATACACTCACTGAAGGGAAAACTGTGAGCTGCCACTCTGTAGGTTTGGCCAGGCTCCCCCATGCACTCACAGACCATATGTTGTCAAAACCTGTTCATGTCTGCTGACTTCCAGGCATGACATGGCTGCAGTGCTCTCGAACTCACAGCATCTGCGATCCCATCCATGCACAAGGTCTGTACAGGACTGGGCTGTTTGATGTCCTGCCTGCCACAACTTGGGAGGGGCTCGTGGAGCCCGGCACTCGCTGGGAATTTATACATAGATACATAGATAATGATTGATGAGGAGAGAGTCGTTTTCTTCAGTGGTGTAGCCCACAGCAAAGTGCCTATGTCCTTGTCAACAACCCTAATAAAACTCACTGAGTCTCTCTCTCTCTCTCTCTCTCTCTCTCTCTCTCTCTCTCTCTCTCTCTCTCTCTCTCTCTCGCACACACACACACACACACACGAAAGTAAAAGGGAAGATAAAGGGCTTAACAAGGGTGAGAGGGAGACAAGAAAAAATAAAGGGGATGGGGTGTAAATACGATCAAAATATATTGTGCATATGTATGAAAATGTCACAATAAAACACATTTTATGTATAATATGTGATATTAGGAGGTGAAAGCTGAAGGATCAGAGAAGCAGAGCAGCCAGCCACTAGAGTTCTTACCTCTACCAATGCTCAGACCAAAGGGGTGATCCTGTCTTTAGGAAACCTCATATTGCTTCTCAGACTGAGTGTTCAGACTGCATTTAGCTCCTGTCTCCTCCCACCTTATATTTCTCTCTCTGCTCAGCTATATCACCCTGTCTCCACATCCCTAGTGCTTGGATTAAAGGGGTAGGATCCCAAGTATTGGGATCACTTTTGTGAAAGCCCTCACTACCTGTCTCTGTTTCTCTATTAGACAGATTCAATGTCCTGTAGCCCAGAGTGGCCTTGAACTCACAGAGATCTACCTGCCTCTGTCTCCCTAGCACTAGGATAAAAAGTGTATGATGCCACCTCTTCCTGGCCTCTATGGCTAACTAGTGGCTTAGATTTGCACTCTGATATTCAGGCAAGCTTTATTTGTTAGATTACAAACAAAATACCACTACTGAAGTGTGTATGTCAAATGGTTCCTTGAGGCATGAGATAGAGGTGAACTGACTTCCTCAAGTTTTTCCCTGCTCTCTGTACTCTGGTTATGCATACCCATCTACAATATAAATAAATGAAAATGAAAATAAATAAAAGCTTTTCATAGTGTGTGTATATATATGTGTGTGTACTATGTAGTAGTGTATATATGTATAGCATATAGTATTGTGTGTGTGTTTGTGTATATATATAAATATATATATATGTATAGTATATGAACAGGCCGTATATGCCCACAGCTTTTATAAATCGACACACAGTGGAGAACAACTTTTCCTTTCCACTCTTAAGCCTTGGATATCAGTTCCCTTCCCCCGAGCTGGCCTCTGGGGACAACTTCCTGTGAACCTTGCCTGGTGTTTTCTTTTGTTTTTCATATAAAATCTAATTCAGAAAAGAATCTATAGAAAGTTATCTTAGAACTTTGCCAGTTTTATATGTTGCATGTTTTGCTGTTTACTTCAGGGAAGCCTTAAACTCCTGGCCCTCCTACTTCAGCCTCCTAAGTGTTGGCCTCACGCTGTGCATTATTCCGCCCAGCAACAAGGATATATTAAATGATTTTTACCTACTTTATATGCACACACACACATACACATACGTATGTATGTACACATACTGATACCATGCTTCTGATGTTCTCTTAACTATACAGGCGGACATTGCTGTTTCCTGAACCGATCTTGTCTCTTCCATGTTATTGTTGTGATGTAGTTTAGCACATAGCCAGCTATAGGGACTGACTCGGGCTCTCCAAGTCTCTTGTTTTGAAGATGGATGTTGCATGTCTATGTCACTTTGGACATGGTAAGTGACAGTGTCATGGAGAATCACTTTGCTATCCTGCTCGAGCTTTATGTGTTGCTGAGGCATCACAGGCAACCGAGATCACTGCACAGCCTGCTGGCCTTCTCACTCAAACAATTATTTATTTTAATCTATCTAAGTAGCTTTATCAGTTACAGATCAATTGACTCTCCCAGAGTGTCTCTCCTTTCCCCTCCCCTCCTCCTTTTCTCTCCCTCTCCCCTGCCCTCCCTTTGCCTCTCACTCCTCTCCTTTCCCCTTCCCTCTACTCTCACCTCCCCTCTCTTCCTTCCCTCCCTCATTTCTCTTCCCCTCTCCTCTCTATCTCTCAATCTATCTTTAACTTGGGGTGGGGTAGAGGGCCCAACCCAAGTGCCCCACACCATCGAGTATTGTATACACAATCAATTAGAAAAAGAGAGAGAGAAGGAAGGAAGGAAGGAAAGAAGGAAGGAGAGAGAGAGAGAGAGAGAGAGAGAGAGAGAGAGAGAGAGAGAGAGAGAGAGAGGAGAGAGGAAATCCTAAACCTTTGTGACTGCCCAAGCCCCAAGGTACTTCCTGTTTCATGGACTTCTGGAAAAGAACCACCCTGGTGACTTTCCAAGTGTTCTCTTTCAGTTATAAGAAAACAGAAATGATCCAGGAATGAAGGCCTGAGCCTGTAATCCCAGCACTTGGTAGGTGGTAGGTGGAGGCAGAAGGATTGGGAGTTCAAGGTCATCCTCAGAAGAGTTTGTGGCCGACCTGGGGTGTGTGAGAAAACAAAACACCAAAAAGGGAAGAAAAAGGAGGACCAGGAAGAAATTAATGCACCAAAACAGCTACACAGAATGAAAAAAAAATGGAGAAAAGTTCAAAGAATGTCTAGGAAACTAGTATAGTAAAAACAAATGCAGAAACATGTTTGATATTCAAATAAAATTATGTGTTTACTGCGGAATAGTTGTTAGTAGGAGGGAAGAAATAGGTGTGGCCCTAACAGACGCCACCAATGTTGGGCCTGCTTGGTAACGGAGGGTTTGGGGTCTGTATATATGTGTGTTGAAGAACACTGTGTTCAAGAACAGATATCCAACTGTTGATAAACAGATCTCCGCAAGTTCCAAGAATTTTCTGGCAAAATATCTTACATCATCTTGGAAGCGCAGCTTTCGAGACTAGGATAATTAGCTGAGGACTGGCCTGTGAGAGACTGTTCAGACCTTCCCGTGCCTGTCACAAGGTAAGGGAAATGAATGTCTGAAGGCCATTCTGCATTCAGCCTCAGGCTGGGTGTGCTGACGCAGGCAGGCAGCTAATCTAAGCTTTCAAGGCTGAGGCCGGTAGGAAGTCTGAGACCAACCCAAGCTAGTTGGTCAAAATTGTCTAAACTGAAGAGGCAGGGAGGGGTTAGGGTTGAATGTGCAATCTCAAGAGAAAAAAACTCCACTAAGAGGTTCATTCACTGACCCTTCTACCAGCTGAGGTCACTCAGAGGAAAGGTGTCAGGCGGGCCTCTGGATTTCTAAAGAAAGATTTTTTTTAAAAAAAATTATTTTTTATTATTGTGTTCCTCAGTGGGTGGGAGGATATGATATAGGGGTCGTGTGTGATGTGGAGACCAGAACATAACTTCGTGGAGCTGATTCTCTCTACCTTTGTGTGGATGCCAGGCAATGAATTTATAGCCTTTACCTGCTGAGATGTCTTGACAGACACCAAAGAAAAAAAATTACTAATGAAGGCAACTCTTCCGCTTCTCAGATAAGTGAATATGGTCCTGTGGCTCACATTGCCCTCCCTGCCTGTCTCTCAAATTCGTCGTGAGCTATGGTAACCATATTGGTGGCAGCCCCTAAGCCAAGCCCCTGAGCTCCTTGGCTTAGGTGTACTATATGCAGGTGAGCACACAGCACTCTGCCTCACCACCTAACACCCCAGCTCCCGACACTTCCTCCTTTCCCTCTCAGTAGTCCTCTTCTATTCCTGCTCTTTTGTTTTGTGACGTCTCTAGCCTGGCACACTGGTGTTCCCCTCCCTCCCTGTCCTTTCCCTTTCCTTAGAGTCTTGTGTGTCCCAGGCTGGACCCGACCATTCAAATGCTGAGATCACAGGTTATGTACCTCTAGACTCGGCTGTGGGGTTCATTTGAAATCAGACAAGTCTCAATCTTGCTGCTGTTAGGCCAGTACTTGATCCTGAAGCAACTTGGCATTTTATAAACAAGTTAGCAGCTATTTTACGCTAATCCAAAAGAAGCCAATATTGCTGTAAAGGAGACGTAAAGCTTGTATATACCTAATGGCAACAAAAATTACATAGAAGGCATTCACACAGGGGTCATCTTTTAGATGGAAACTAAGCCACAGATGGAAGCCTGCATTCTGTTGCTTAGCTTTTGGAACTAAATAAATTGTATTTATTATTCTTTTTGTGTTTATTTTTTGTTTTGGTTTCTTTTTCGTTTGTTTTTTAAGACAGGGTCTCCCTAATCTTAAACTAGTCTTAAACTTAAACCTTAGTCCTGGAACTCACCATGTAGCCCAGGCTGGCCTCAAACTCACAAAAGTTCTTGCCTCTGCCGCCCAAATGTTGAGTTTATAGGCCTGAGCCACTACACCCCGCCTAAAGTACATAAAAATTTTAACCATTCAAACCTATTATTCATAAAATATAATAACAAAAATAAATACATCTATAAAAATTTATGCATGTTAAAGCTGAATTTCTCATCATTAAAATATTAGGGTAGGATTATACTGTGTATATGACTGTCTTAAGGAAAAGGGATTTGTTGGAAGGTCATAGATATGAACTATACGGACTATGACAGAAAGCAGACATTTGTATACGTCAATCCTCCTTCATTATTCAGTCCTCATAACATACGTATCATGAGGAAACAGTCAATGCTCTGGAGCCCTTTCCCGTCACACATTCCTTTATGCTCGCCTGACCCTGTGCCCCAGAAGCAGCCACAGCAGGCAGGATCTCCTCACGTTCCAGCTGAGGAAATGCGTTATGACTTGTCCAAGGCTTAAGTGGTAGAATTGGAATTTGAATCCGGTTCTCTGAGCTCTGCTTGATGCCAAGATGCTTCCTCTAATTTCAGGGCGGACATTACCCTCGAACTAAGGAGACTACACAAAGGAAAGGCAATCTTGAATGAGCATCCTGTTGACCACACCATCCTTCCAACACATCATCTTCTCCACGGCTCCTCGGGTATTGCCCAGGGGTGCTAGATGCCGTCTCTGTGCCAAGTCCAACAGGTGGACTTATTCAGAGTGCCTCCTATTTGCGTGGAATTAAAGCAGACAGTTGAGCCAGATGTAGTGGCACACCTCTCTCTCTCTCTCTCTCTCTCTCTCTCTCTCTCTCTCTCTCTCTCTCTTTGTGATTATTATTAAAGACAACATTTCTCCCTTCCCTTTTCTCCCTCCAAACCCTCCCAAATACTGTTCCCTGATTGTCTTCAAATTAATGGCCTCTTTTTTCAATAATATAACTTGTTCAGTCCATATAATGTTTCTTATCTGAGTGTTCTCAAGGCTGACCATTTGGTCAGTTAATTTGCTCTTCCTTGGTGAAGACCACTTCTCCCACTCCCAGCTGTTATCAGTTGCCTAGTCCCACGTGTAGGGTTGCAGCCTTGGGGCTTTTCTACAGTTTGGCACTTCCTTTGGTGACCTGGGATTCCCTCTGTATGCTGTTAATATGATTATCGCCATTGGTTAATAAAGAAGCTGCTTTTGGCCAAAGCTCAACAGAGTAAAGTCAGGCAGAAAATCCAAGCAGAGATGTACAGAGAGAGTAGGCAGAGTCAGAGAGATGCCATGTAGCTGTGGAAGGAGACAACAAGCCAGAACCTTACCAGTATGCCATGAGCCTCACAGTAAAATAAAAAATAATAGAAATGGGTTAATTTAAGATGTAAGAGCTAGCTAGAAATACGCTTAAGATATTTGCCAAAGAGTATTGCAATTAATATAGTTTCTCTGTGATTATTTTGGGTCTGGGTGGCCTGGAAACGAAGGAGCACCCTACATCAACACCTTGGCGTTATCCTTTTAAGCTCATGTTTGGTGACGATTTGTGGGTATAGCTTCTCATATTACTTAGGAGACATAATCTCACAGCAAATTCTCTGATTCTCTAGATCTTACAGACTTTCCACCCCCTCTTCTGCAATGTTGCCTGAGCCTTAGGTGCAGGAGTGTTTTGTAGATGTTTCTGTCCTACCTGGTCCTGCAGTCGTTAAGTCCCAAAGAAATCACACAGAGGTCCACATTAATTATAAACTAATTGGCCTAGTATCTCAGGCTTTCTATTAACTCTTATAACTTATATTAGCCCATAATTCTTATCTGTGTTAGCCACGTGTCTTGGTACCTTTTTCGGCGAGGCAGCCACATCTTGCTTGCTCTGTGTCTGGCTTCCTCTGTGTCTGGGTGAGGACTACAGACTGAAACTTCCCTCTTCCCAGAATCCTCATTGCCCCACCCAGCCTATACTTTCTGCCTGGCAACTGGCCAATCAGCATTTATTTAAAATATAAGTGACAGGGTACAGTCCATTGTCCCACATCAGAGTAGTTACCTAGGTTCCCAGTACCAGGATCAGACCTTTAATCCTAGCACTCAGGATGCAGAATCAAGAGTTTCTCTGCCATCCTGGTGTAAATACATACTGAGTTCCAGGTTGGTTAGAGATCCATGGTCAGATTGTGTCTCAAGTGGGGAAACAAAAGTCAGAGTTGGTCAAAGGGAGTCATAGAACCTCTTCTTCTACCATAGCAAACCTGATGGCAAGCTCCAGAGTAGAATGTAGCAAGGCATGCTGGGTAGCATTCTGTAAAGAGGTTAAGTCTACCTATAAATTAGAGGGCAAATAATAATATAATTTTTAGATGTCAATGGTTTATGAAAAACTGTGGTGAGAGCATTTCACTGTTTTATGCATGTATTAGAATTTAAGCACTTTGCTAATTACGTGAGGATTTTGATCATTCACTCTGCTCTCATCCCCACTCCTACCAGATCCACCCCATCGCCCTGTCTCCCAAATTCATGTCCTTTATACGTCTTAAATGTAATTAAAATATAATTACATCCCTTCTTGTCCTTTCAGCTCTTCCCTTTCCTATGCCCCACTTCTCAAATTCATGATCTCTTTTTCCTTAACAATTGTTCTCTCTCTCTCTCTCTCTCTCTCTCTCTCTCTCTCTCTCTCTATATATATATATATATATATATATATATATATGATTCAAATGAATGTAACCTGTTGAATATGTTTAGTATTGTCTATATGTATATGGTTTTATGGATTACTAGAAAACGATTTAGGGGAGTTATTCCTGGGTAACCTGAATTCTCCCTCTCTCAGCAATCATTGATTCCCGTAGGCTCTCATGTATGGTGGGGCTATGTATGATTTCCTATTCATGATGCTGCCATTGTATGGGCCTCGTTTAAGAAGCGTCATTGTTGAGAGCTTGTGGGTGCAGGTGCACTCGTGTGTTTCTCATGTGTTCCTGCACCCACTGAAGCGACTTCACTGCTATAATTTTTTTCACTCCTACAGGCAATCAGTTTTTTGTTTTCTTTTTTTTTTTTTGGAAAAGAAAAGGAAAGCCAAGCATTCATTTATATTTTTACTTGCTTTAACCATAACCCTAACTATGGCTGTAAGTATTGCCTAATATGGCTGAGGTTTTGTTTTAGTTGTTTTTTGAAAAGGTTTTGATCAGGAAGATCTGACAGCAGGGGTTAAATGTGAGCACAAGTGGACATGCATGCACACACACGTGCACATGCACACACAAACATGCACATGCACACACAAACATGCACACACAAACATGCACACACACATGCACACACATGCACATGCACAAACATGCACATACAAACATGCACACACAAACATGCACACACAAGAGCTAACAGAGCTTCACAGCAGAGGTGCTGTTTACAGATGTCGGAAAACTCTGCAATCTTCTTCCCTCGGCAGTTTGACCTCCTGTTAGCAGACACTTAGTTTTTTATAAAAATTTGCAGTGTATTCAAAATAAACACCATATTAATGTATAATGTTACCACATAAATGAGCCCAAATTTGTCTGCTTTAATTACAAAATAGATGTTTTTTAAAAAGATGCTCTCTGGTATGCAGTGTATGCTTTAAGTTTTCTTGGCTTGGCAAAGTTACTTGTTCCCTATCTCAAGTTCCCCTTGAAGCAGAAATTGCATCTGGAAAAAAGAAGGACCCTCTCTGGGAGAGAAGCAGAGAAAGACACTGCACTGTGCGACAGAACAGAGAGTCTCCATCCAGGCCACTCTCAGGATGCTGACGTGGCTGAGCTCTCCTGTTTTCTTGTTCTTTTGCTTTTTGCTTTCTACTCACTCTTCTTCCTTTCTGTTCAGATTCACCCTTGTGTTTCTGCTTCATTCTGCTTTCCAGCTTCGTTCTCATTGCAAACTGCTTAAGGATTAGGAAACATTTTTCCCCTTTCTTCCTCCTCCCCCCTCCCTTCCTTCCTTCCAAAAAAATATTTTAACTTTATTTGTATCAGTGCTTTGCCTGCATGTATGTATGTGCACCATGCATTGCTTGGTGCCCACAGAGGTCTACAAAGGCATTTGGAGTTGCAAGAGATGGAAAGCCAGTATTTGGGGCTGGGAACCAAAGCCAGGTCTTCCTCTAGAGCAGCCAGTTTGCTTAACAGCTGAGCCCACAGTTGCAGCCCCTTTCTGCCCTCTTGTTTTTATTTTCTTCCACTTGCTTGGGGACGAGGTCTTACTGTGTACCTCAAGCTGGCTTTAAAGTCACAACAATCCTCTTGCTTCAGCCTCCTGAGTGCAGAGATTACAGATAGATGCTGCTCTACCAGGCTTGAAAGCCTTCTGAAATCAAGAGTCACCATCTCAGATCATCTGTTACTAATCTAGTGAGTGAGGGGCCTGTTCTACTCTGAGCAGCTTGTGTCTCTTGGAATCTGAACCTAAAGTACAAAGAAGTGATGCTGTGGACCGAATCTGAATCTTTGTCTTCAACAGAACACAATCACAATTTCTTGTTAAGCAATTGATTACTATGTGTGAGGTCCCAAGTTTAATTCCTAGCTAGGTAAACAAAATCACCCACACCTTTTGAACCTGTGGAGTGGTGCACAGGGTAAAGACATTAGTTGTCGAGACTGATGACCTGAGTTTGGTGTCCCAAATCCAGAGGGTAGAAGGAGAGGACTAACCCTCATTCTTTGACTTCCACATTGTACAGTGGCACATTTGCACACCCACATGCACACACCATATTACTCCCCCACACACCACACATACACACACACCACACACATATACACACACCATATACACATATTCACACCATACACCACACACCACACACATACACACACACCACACCATACACACACACCACACACATACACACACATTCACACATACACCACACACATACACATCACGCACACACCACACACACCATATATAAAATAATAAATGGTGGACTTCTTGGCAATACTCTGAATGAGGTTAGTGGGTGAAGTTTGGAAGGAAAGTGTTCAATTCATTGCATGCTTCAATAATAATAGTAGTAATAATAATAAAAAATAATTTTGATTAGTGAGTACTTGGGATGTTGTAGAAACTGAAAATTAAGAGTTGTTCTTTCTGGCGGCGGTTCTCAGCAGGTCCTCTTCAATTACATGCCTCTTTGGGAGTTGTCTGTCCCTCTCTGCAAGATGTCTGTCCCTCTCCAGGGATTGTCTGTCCCTCTCAGGTAGTATGACACACTCCTAACTCTAACACAAGCTGTATGTTAGTTTCTTTGGGCAGCTTAGCAGCAGGCCTTTCCATCGGAGTGGAATGTCCTGAGTGGAATGTCCTGGGTGTGTATCTGCCCCTTGTCTTTCACACCTAGCAGTTGGCAAAGCTACAGCAGAAACCTGGACTCCTTGCTATGAAAGTGGGGCCCTTTCTTCAGAACACCATATGGTATCTGAGAGTAGCACTAGATTTTCATTTAATTGACATTCTTGTAGAAGATCAATGACAATGGCATTAACAGTCACCAGCTCTTTTAATTGTTAAGGTAATCCTTGTCTGTTTTTGTGCAGATGTTGAAATTGTCTTATTCCTGGAGTGGCTGGGCGTGTTTGGACTCCTCCTTTGGGACATGGACACTGCCCAAATGTAATCAGCATGGAAACCTTGCAAAATTACCAACAGATTACTGCTCTGTCTGCCAGCAAATTCTATGCCAGACAGTTTGCTTTTGTTTTTGTTTTGCTTTGTTTTCCCTTTTCTCACTGGGACAGGTTGCAATTGCACATACTTTTTTTTTTTTTTTTTTTTTTTGTGAACTGTGAATGGCAGTATAGGTTCACAGAGAGTTGACAAGCTGTGACAAGTGGGAAGGGCAAATACATGACGTGTTGGGAAGGATAAAGAGCGGCCTAGGAAACTACTGGTTTCCTGTTCCCTTTCTTTACCTTAAAGTCCCAAATCATGTGCAATAAAACTCTGATTGACCCTGGCATCCTGTTGTGAGGAACAGCCAATAAGTAAATGATGTCTGTTGCCCGTCAAGGACAGTTGGAATCAGAGGAGTTACAATGACCATGACATCAGTAAGAGTCGCCAATAGAGAATCAAACACAGCCTGGAACCTCTGCACATAGACAGTCGGTCTGTTTTTAAGTCCAAAGAATACGAGGAGCCTAACAGTTTAGTTAAATGCATTTCCCCCAAATGCAAAAGAAACATCTCCACCAGCCCTCTGCTCGACCCTGGTCTCCTGTTCCAGTTTTCCCCAATGGCTCAGCTGTTCTTTTTCAGTGGCCTCTCTTCTCTACAGTTTGTCAATTCTCCCAAGAATGTGTATTTTCCCGAGGCACCTAAACAATAATCTCACATAGTTAAATTGACGAAGTGGTAAAGCATTACGTGTATCACTGGATACAACAGCTGTCAAATTCCAAAACAGCTGGAGCTTTATAATGCCAGAGGGTGCCAAGGCTGCGCTTCTTCAGGGTGGTGCTGCCCGTCTCCCACCAGGAGACCCGTTATATGCCTCTGTCTAAACCACTGTGCACTATTTTTCTCCATTCTATATATTCCTTTTGCGTCCATTATAAAAATTTTATTTTGGAAAAAAAAAGTGAGATGCCTGGGTTCTGCTTTGTTGTTGTTGCTTCAACTAGATACTTGATCCCAAATAATTTAAAAAGAAAAGAAGTTTATTTGGCTTGCAATTCTAGAAGCTGAAAGCGTAGAGTTGGCATTGGTTTAGCATCTTGTCAACACTTTCTTACTGCATCCTGATATGGCAGAGGTTGTTGATGGCAAGCAATAAGCATCCCCACTGAGTGTTCTCTCTCTCTCTCTCTCTCTCTCTCTCTCTCTCTCTCTCTCTCTCTCTCTCTTTTTGTGTGTGTGTGTGTGTGTGTGTGTGTGTGTGTGTTGTGCATGTCCAATGTATGTACATCTACATATGGAAGTCTGTCTTGAATTCCTTATGGCTATCCTCATTCTTGATTGAGTGAAGATATCTCACTGAATTTAAATGTTGCAAGGGGGTGCCGCTTGTTCATCCCAGACACCCAGCTAGCTTAGCCATGAAATAGCCACACAGAAACTGTTTAATTAAATCACTACTTGGCCCACTAGCTCTAACTTCTTCTAATTCTTCCATCTTTGTTTAACCCATTTCTCTTAATCTGTGTATTGCCACATGGCAGTGGCTTACCGGATAAAATTCCCAGCATCTGTCTCCAGTAGATCCATGGCATCTCTCTGCCTCTGCTTTCTTCCTCCCAGAATTCAGTTCTGTCTTTTCTGCCTACCTAAATTCTGCCTTATCAGGCCAAGGCAGTTTCTTTATTACAAGCAACACACAGACGGGATCCCGCATCACTTAAGCTTACTGATTAGGCTAGATTAGCTGTCCAGTGAGCTTCAGAGACCTAGGTGTCTACACCCCCACCTTCCACCTCTCTCTGGGTGAGAGACAACATGCTCAGTTTTTAAATGGGTGCTTGGGATTAGAACATCTCATGGTTGCCTGGCAGACACTTTACTGACTGAGCCTTCTCCCAGCCTCAAGAGCTTCTCATAGCAAATGCACTCCTCCCTTGGGTCTTCATTCATTAATTAATGAAGAATTAATTTATGACCTCAAAGAGTCCAGGTCAAAACACCATTTGAAATACGCATGATTTTGAAGGATGCATTCAAATTAGAGAGCCTGGGAAGCATATATTTGTAAAGATTTAGATCTGTTATGTTTTCTTTGATGGTTTTAACCAATCAATGGTCTAGACTTAGCAGGTCAACTTTTATTTCAAAATTATTTATTTTGGGAAGCGTTCTGAAGCCTAGAAGGAGCCTGAGACATGTCTCTTCATTTCTACATTCTCATCAGTGACCAGGGTCTCATGCACACAGCCTGCACAGTGCATACATAAGCGCTAGTCACGGTATGGTTGGATAGTAAGGCAGCCTGTCTGTCACAGGTGGAGAAATTAGGCAGATTAGGTGACCTTCAACATCCCTTTGAGTTAAAATTTAGTCATTATAGCTATGAGCTATTCTGGGATTTCTCTGTGTTTCCTTCACATTCACTTTTAAAACTGTGTTATTTAAAACATATGTTATTTTTAATGTGTCCCAAATCACATCTGTTTTAAAAATAATCCCGAGCTTAAATATGTATACTACTTTATGCCATAATATGAAGCAGTAAACATTAAGAAATGTTACTTAATTTTAAAACTTTATAAATTTGACTAAGTATGGTTTCACAGAATTGTAACCCCAGCACTTACAAGGTAGAGGCCAGATGATCAGGATTTCCAGGCGGGTTTGGACTATGTAGCAAGTTCCTGATCCTGCTCGGTTGGCTACAGAAGACTCTGTTTCAAACATCAGAGCAAAGTAAATCTAACAAGAAAACAAAACCTTTATAATTTTCTTAAACATTCAAGCTCTTATAACTTACATGGAATGTGGTATTGCTAACTCCTCTAACACACCATTAGATACCATTGCTTTCCCCTATAGGGTTCAAATTCAGCATGATGCCACCTCAAGTAAGAACACCAAGTAGCTTTTCCTTTCTTTGCAATTTCCAGCTAGTATCTAGTGATACTTTGCATCAGGTAGTCCAGGGACCGAAGCTGAGATCCCCAGCTATAAATTAAGCCTGTTTCCGATTTGGACAAACGTAGTTTCCATTCTCTTCTTTCACGATCTTTCCATCGCGTCTGAGGCTCTTGCTCTAACTTTAAGTGTCTGGAAAAGGACACAGTTTTACAACTTCCACCATCTTTGTGGTTTCTCTAGAATCTTCCCTAAATTTAAAGCCTGCAGACCCTGGAGTTTCTGAGCGTTCTGCTTACCATGTTGGGCATTGTCCCATGCTGGGCTTTCCATGTCCTTGGGCAGCTCTTTCACAGTGCTACCAGCTCAGGAAGGTTAAGAAAGGCTAGGAGAATTGCCCAGAGTCGCAGGGCTTTGTGCGCAGCCACCGCTCTGCATTCTCTGTCCCTAAGCTTGCCTGTTTGGAAACTCGTTCCTAAATGCCAGCCATCAGACATACCTTATCACCTCCAGAACATTCCTCTGGTAAGCGGCATCATTGATAGTCGAGATTCAGAAAGAAATGATGCTGTAGTGGGGCACAGTGGTGGTGGGGGAAAGTGAATTGGAGCCAAAGTGTAGACAATGCCTCACCCAGCTATGCTCCACCCAGCAATGCCCGGTCCAGCAATGCCCCACCCAGAGATGCCCCGCTCAGAGATGCCCAACTCAGCAATGCCCAACCCAGCGATGCCCAACTCAGCAATGCCCAGCCCTGCATATGCATAGTTTTTTCCTGTCACCCCTACTCTGTTTTGAGTTCTTTAGTTTTGGGGGAGTATCTTTGATATCCAATTTCTCTTTCACGTTCTATACATTGAATTTCACTTCTTTAATACGATTTGCCTGTATAGCATGTAAAAATGAATTATATTTAATATCATAAAGAAAATTATAGGCATTTTTAACCCAGAATTGGCAGTTGAAAAGTAAACTTCATGAGTTTGAAGTAAGAGATGTTCTAGGACAGGCAGGACTACATAGTGAAACCCAGTCCCCAAACACCAAAACCAAAAGAAAACAAAACAACAAAAAAAAAAAAAAACAAGGAAAGTAGAAAAGTAAACTTCAATTGCAAGATAGCAAATATATAATGAGCACATGCTGCTGAATCTGACTAAAGATTTTGTTGGGAACATTTTTAGACCTATCATATCCACTCAGCTCCTGCTGGTAGAATTGAATGGTTTGAGATAATTGGAAGAAAACCAGTAACTTCAAAGAACTAGAAACCAAAGTAAACTGAAACCAGTTTGAAGACAAAAGCTGTAAAGTCAACAAATCTTAATCCAGTGCTTAATGGACCATGGAATGTCCATGGAAATGGAATAGAGACACAGTTCCTCGGGGGACCTCTCTGTCACTCATGAGCTGTCCATGGCTCTTTGGGTCCCTTTACAGGGTCTACCCAAGTTCTATCACCGTATTTGAGAAGTCCCCCAAAGACAATATTTCTTTCACCCCCCCCCTTCTTTCATTTTATCAAAGTGAATCTTTCCCCAAGGCAAATAGTGTGAAAAAGAAAGCTCCTGGTTAATTTATGTTGCTTAGAAAACCAAAACCGATCAAGGGATCACCTTTAAAAAAATCACCACCAGGCTGTAACATAATCAGGAACTGGGTAAAAGCAACAATAGGAGGAAGCTCCGCGAGCTGACCTTTCCCAAGTTGGTGTACCGCTGCCATGTGAGTGGAAGTCGCTGGTGTGGTTTTCTTGTAGTTTCTGTTTTCCTAAAGAATTTTGAATCTGAAGAGAGATTCTTTAAACTAAGAAGGGAACAAGAAAGAATACACCCATCCTCCTGGAGACAAAACTCAGCAGGAATGCAGCAAAAGGCGTAAATGAAACCACTAACCTACAGCTTAAAGAAGTGCCTTTTTTTTCCTACATGTATAAATACACACATGCCTTCAAGCATGCATATATATATATATGGAGCAACAACAAATATCAGAAAATATACATCAGAAATTAAAGGAAAGGAGGATTTGAAAGAGAAGCAAAAGGGGGTATGTTAGAGGAAGCAAAGGGGGAAATGATGCAATTATAATCTAAAAAATTGTAAATTTTAATTATAAAAAGGCCACCCTAGGTCATTCTTTCCAATGTGAGTAGAAAGACTTTTACTGACTGTGCTCAAATCACATCATGAATATCAGCAATGTCAAGAAAATAGCTTTTTGTGGGCAGTGGTGGCACACGCCTTTAATCCCAGCACCCAGGAGGCAGAGGCAGGGCCATCTCAGAGTGCAAGGCCAGCCTGGTCTACAAAAGGAGTTCCAGGACAACCAGAGTTATATACACAGACACTGTCTTGAATAAAAGAGCAAACAACAACAAAAACAACAACAAAAGAAGATAGTTTTAGGGGAATAGACTTCAAATTTTCTGCAATCAAGTCTCTTTTCTTTTAGTTTAAGAAATGTAACTTGTAGACTCATTGAGTTTGAATTTTTTTAATTATTTTTTAAAATAAATGATGTAATCATAAAAGAGAAATCAGTGAGCATTATTCCCCACCAGGGCTTAACTACTCAGTCTTTTGTGCATTCTCTAAAGGTATTTTTATAGGTATAAACAATATATATTAGATATAATGATATCTATATATATAGGTAGATGTAATTATATGTATTCTTTATATACCCACCATTTTAATAAGTTATCAGCAAGATTTCTAAATTATAACACAATATATTACCTCTTTCTATTTTACAGATACATAGTTTGATAGATTAAAGACATTTTGTTTGTTTGTTCAAAATAGGATCTCACTGTGTAGCTCTAGTTATCCCTGAACTCACTATGTAGACCAGGTTGGCCAGAGCTCACAGAGATCTCCCTGCTTCTGCTTCTGCCTGCTGGGTTTAAAGGCATATGCCATCACACCCCAGTAAAGACAGAGTCTTGAATTAAGAAACACACTTTGTAGCTGCGCTGGCTACATGACTTACCTTGCTCCACAGAGCGAGTTAGAACTGCTGCTGTATAATTTCCAAAGGTCTCAGCAAACTGTCACATTGGCTCCTGAAGAGCCTCCCCTAGGAAAGCAGTCACCAAGCTAGAAGTCCAAACTGTGAAAGGAGGCAGCCTTAAGGGTTCTCACCCTCCAGGCAGCAACCTCAGCTGATTTCCCATTCTACAGCCAGCCCTTGTCTGTTTGCCTTCTCGGCCATTCTTACCTCCTTGGGTGTCCAGATGACTACAAACTCAGCCAACCTTAAGTTCTTGGATTCAAACTCACCAACTAAGCCTTTTCACCCAAGAAACAGTAGTTGTCATTGTTGTAAGTCACTGTGTTTGAGGAAGGTATCAAAACACATGATCTCCCAACATGTGGACAGACCCTAATCTGTTTCACACAACCCCTATAGATGGCTATTTCTACTTGTCTGTATAACAAACAATGAGGCTATTTATATGGATGTGCACACGTCACTTAGCTTTGGTTAGTGTAGCTGGGTAGACTTTCTGGATATAAGATGGTATGTATTTTTTTTGTTCTAAAATATACTACAGAACCACTGTTGTGTGTGCTTTCACTAATTTGTAGCTCTTCCAATATGAAGGCACTGCTCCCCCGCACACTCATGGCGCTGGGCTATGAACGTTACGGATTTTTGCTCATCTAAAACATAGAGAATTTTATGATTTTTTTTTTTGAGACAGGACTTCTCTGTGTCACAGCCCTAGCTGTCCTGGAACTAGCTCTGTAGACCAGGCTGGCCTTGAACTCAGGGAGTTCTGCCTGCCACTGCCTCCCAAGTGCTGGGATTAAAGGCAGGTGCCACCATCACTTATTCTATTTTTAGAATGAAGCCAACACATTTTAATTTAACTCAAGAGCTGGACATGGTAGTTATACTGGTTGGTTTTTGTCAGCTTGATACAAACTTAAATGGGTCTGGGTTGAGAAACCCCAGTGGAGAAACTGCCTGCCTGGAATTGTCCTGCAGCCAAAGGGGGGAGTATTTTCGTGATTAATGACTGATATAGCAGGGCCCCGTTCACTAAGAAAGTGATGGGGGACAAGGCCGTAAGCAGCATCCCTCCATGATGGAGAACAAGACCGGAGCAGCATCCCTCCATAATGGGGACAAGGATGCCAGCAGCATCCCTCCAAGATGGGAACAAGGATGTCAGCAGCATCCCTCCATGATGGGAACAAGGATGTCAGCAACATCCCTCCATGATGGGAACAAAGCCATAGCAGCATCCCTCCATGATGGGAACAAGACCGTAAGCAGCATCCCTCCATGATAATGGAAACAAGGATGTTAGCAGCATCCCTCCATCGCTTCTTCTTCCTGCTCTGGCCTCAATGATTGAATGTTGTCAGGAGTTATAGAATTAAATAAACCCTTTCCTTCCCAGTTGCTTTTGGCCATGGTGTTTCATCACAACAAGAGAAGGCAGACTAGGACAGAGATGCACTCACTCAGAAAGCAGGGTCAAAGACGGGCAGGTCACTGTGGATTCAAGGTCCGCTTGATCTACATCCTGAGAGCCTGGGGGGGCATTGGTGGTGGATCAGTGGACCCTCTGATAGCTGGAAGTTCTTCTTGGATACCTCTAGCCACCCACGCCCTCACTTTAATTTTTAGAATCATTTTTAGCACTTAAATTGTCTCCGGACATCAGTCTAGTTTTTGTTAGGTGGTTTTATATTTATAATCTGTTCCAAGAGTCTCCTGGCATCCATGTGCTCTTCAAGTAGGAAGCTTGTCTTTTTCAGGACTATCCTAGACCTAGCACAGAGCTTTTATGTGAGAGACTCCCCCCAGTACCTGTATGGTCTAGGTATGGATAATGGCACAGAAGAACCTTTATTTCTGCACTGCACTTCACAAAGGAAGCCCCTTTTCCTGACAATACCTGGAAAGAATTTGTTGACGAGGTGCAAGACCAGTACATTTTGAACAAGCATCTCTGAAATTCTAGAACTCTTGGCTCAGCGACGTAGGAACAGTTGCACATCCCTTTCCTCGCTGGACTTACCGTGTCTAGTCTGGGCCTTCTCATTCCTCTCGCGCTAATTAATTAACCTAAGGCCCCTAGTGGCAGACCCTAATTTTCTACCTTGCACAGGCAGGCCTCTGTTAGCGGTCTGGAATGTTGGAGGGTGGGTAGGAACTTTAACCCTAGGAACCTCTCCCATGGTAATTAATTTTAATTGTTTCTCACCCTGGTTACAGGATCCCTGCAGACAGTGTAATTGGTAAAGAGACTGTTTAAAACAACAAAAACCCTGAAATGATTGCTTTAAAAAATATCAATGTGAAATTTGATTTAAACATCCAGAAACAAATATATGTAAACTGTGGAAAAGGATGGAAATCTGCTTGCTTTGTGTTCTTTCTCTTCTCCCAAGGAATGTTCCTGCCTTAATTCCCACCTTTACCTTTTGTTTCTCAGCTCCCACTTCCTGTACCTGTAGATCACTTTCAGATTTGCCTGAAGAGCAAAACTTTACCACCACTGGCCTCTTCAAGCTTCACAATTCCAAGAGACAAACATTTTTAATTGAAAGAGCAATCACCACTTGCAAGCATGCATGCACTCGAGAATTGTCTTCCCCTTCCATGTTTCATGACTGATGCTTTGCATTAGCAAGAGGATATTGAGGGATGGCAATAAAGTGAGATGAAGACGAAAGTGTAAGGGATGCAGGCTTCCTCCTTCCAATTCATAGTCACTTCTACTGGAGGAAAAAAAAAGCAATAGATGCTCTAAACAGTAATCTTTGGGTCTTAGACAAACAGCTGAGGTGCCTCTCTGACACATCAAAGTCTACACTGGGCACCAGCTTCTGCTGAGATGGGCTTCTGTTCCTCCAGCTGCTCTTCCCTATATAATCCAACCAATTTAGCTACACAGAAGTTTTGGTGTCCTGGTCTCCTGGCTTTCTCCTCTCCCCTCCCCATCTCCTCATATGGGCAGGTTCAGACTGCTGGTCATGTTCACTCTGGACTCTTCCAAAGGCCTCTGCCTCTGCCTGTGCCCACCCTCAAATATCTAAAATAAAAATCTCAATCCCTTAGGAGAAATCATGGCCTCTTTTTATTTCCTTTTTCACTCAATAATTTTGTTTAATGCCCTTCAAATAAGCCCCTCACCCATCTTTCCAGTATAAGAAGGGTTTGTATACCATCTTTCTCTTATGTTTCTCAAAATCCTATAGTAAAATTTCCCTCCAAAAGGTTTATGTTGGCAGAGTGTCTGCTTGTTTATTCCCAGCAGCCCAGACCATGAAATAATCACACAGAAACTATATTATTTAAATCACTGCTTTACCAATCACTTAAATGTATTGCTAGATAGTTCTTTTATCTTTGTTTAACCCATTTCTCTTAATCTGTGTATAGCCACATGGCTGAGGCTTACCAGCAAATTCCAGCGTGTCTGTTTCTGGTGGTGGCTTCTCCCTGACTCTGCTGTCTTTCTCCTAGAATTCACTTTAGTTTTTCCTGCCTAGCTCTATTCTGCCCTATCACAGACCAAAGGAGCTTCTTTATTCATTAACCAATAAAAGCAACACATATACACCAGGCTTACAGCAAGTATACACCAGGTTTACTTGGTTTATTTTACTAACTTAAAATGCACACATTTCTCATAGCGCTTGAACATTAAGGGAAGGTATTTTCCTTCATGGTATTAGCGCATTTCTTGAATATGCTACCTAACAGCTGGTTACATTCCTTTAGAAAATATGTAACCATCTATTTGAAATGATATCTAGTAAAGCTAAAACTTATAGTATTACAGTGCTCCTCAATTTAAAAAGATGAACTTCTTGGGTAAGCAAGGTATTACCTACCGGAGAGGTACTCTTTATTGGCTTGCTTCTCGTGGTTTACTAAGCCTGCTTTCTTATAGAAGCCAGGACTGCCAGTCCCTAATTTTAAAAAATGTCTTACAGCCAGATCTTATGGAAGCATTTTCTCATACAAGGTTTCCTCCTTCCAGATAACTCTAACTTGCATCAAGTTGACATGACTAGCCAGCACAATTTCTGATCTCATCATAGAAGTACTTGCTCTCCCATGTGCAACCCCATTCAGTCCTTCTTGGTCCATTATTTCCTCTTCCCTCTCCTCCCCTCTCCTCTGTTTTACTCTCCTCCCCTCTCCTCCCCTCTCCTCTCCTCTGCTCTGTACTCCTCTCCTGTCCTCTTCTCTCCCCTCTTCTCCTCTCCCTTCCTCTCCTCCCCTCTCCTCTGCTCTCCCTTCCTCTCCCCCCCTCTCCTCTGCTCTCCTGTTGTCTCCTCTCCTCTCGCCCACTCTGTGTGTCTCTGTGTAGACTGTGAATGGCAAACAGGAGAAGCAGAGCTGCCCGGGCCCTTTGGAGCTCAGATCATGAATTCCACTTGAGACAGCAAACTATTCCTTACTGTTGGAGTTTGGTTTTCCTTTGATTTGTTTGTGACTGTGCCCTGGTTCTTCCCTCTCAGAGTAGGAAAATATTTAACTTATGTTTATTTTATAATAGCCCATAATTGAGAGACTTAGGATATTTAAAAGACACTGAACTTTTAAAGTGTTGAAACTTTTAAAGACCGTCGAACATTTAAACCTTGAAATGTTTATAGTGTGATATTGATATTAATATGAGATTTTGGGGATAAACAAGAAAGTTTAGACTATCATTTAAAAGTTACTGCATTAGTGTGTCAAGATGACTAGGGGGTCAATTGTTTTGATTAATTTTCTTTTCAACTTGCCACAAGCTAAACCAAACAAATACACACGTAGGTAAGCAGTACGCCTTCCATAGTCTCTGCTTCAGTTCCTGCCCTGAGCTCCTGCCCTGACTTGCCCATGAGAGACTGTAAACCTCAAGGTGGAACAAATTGTTCCTACTCAAATTGCTTTTGGTCATGGTCTATATCACAACAAAATAGCGCAAACGAAGACATCTGACTCCTTCCTCAGTTTCTTTTTCTGGGTCTCAAAGCCTTTGCTGTTCTCGTTTTCCATTTCCTTGGTTAGATTTATTTTCAGCTTTTTTTTTTTTTTTTTTTTTTTTTTTTTTTTTTTTTTTTTTTTTTTTTTTTGAGGCCATCATGAATGAGATTGTTTCCCTGATTTCTTCCTCCGTGTGTTTGACTTTGGTACACAGGAAGGGTGCTGATTTGTATATGCTAATTTAGTTACTTTCCTGAATGTATTCATCAGCTGTATCAGTTTAATGGTGAAGCATTGAAGGTCTTTTAAGGTACAGGAGACTCAAGCTAGAGTCGTCTGAGAAGAAAGAACCTCAACAGAGACTATGCCTTCATCACAATTGCCTGTAGACGAGCCTGTGGGGCCATTTTCTTGATCAATGATTGACGTGGGAGGGCCAAGCTCGTTGTGGGTGGTACCATCCCTGGGCAGGTGGTCCTCGATGATGTAAGCAAACAGGTGGGATGGAGCTAGTAAGCAAGATTCCTCCATGGTCTCTGAAGCAGTTCCCATCACAGGTTCCTGCCTTGAGTTCTTGCCCTGACTTCCCTGAATGATGGATTCTAAACTTTAAGCTAAAATAAACACTATCCTCCACAAACTTGCTCTTCATCATGTTTTGTTATAGTCATAGAAATCCTAGGACAATTAACTGTTTGTATCCCCTTTACCTCCTCTTATCTTACTGCTCTAGCTAAGACATCAAGTGCTATGTTGAACTGGTAAAAAGAGAGCGAAGAGCCTTGTCATGTTCCTGATCTTAGTGGAAATTCTCATTTTTTTCTACACGTGACAAGGGCCTTGGGCTTGCAGTATATTGCCTTTGTTACAGTTGCATATGTCCGATTTCCTTAGATTCTCAGCCACTTTTATCAGGAAGGGATTTGTGTTTCCTTTGACATCTTGGGATTACCTGCTCTGGCTGGCTTGTTTATTCCCTGCATCTTGGTTAGGGTTTTATTGCTGTGAAGAGACACTATAACCAAGGCAGCTCTTGTAAAGGAAAACCTTTCATTGGGGCTGGCTTATGGTTTCAGTTATACATTTCTATAATTTGTTTTTTCTTGGAAAGTTTTTGTTTTTATTTTATTTTATTTTATTTTATTTTATTTTATTTTTTTTTGCTTTTTTTCCCCTAAAGCAGGTTTTTTCTATGTAATGGCTCTGGCTCTCCTGGCACTTGCTCTGTAGATCAGGCTGGTCTCAAACTCACAGAGATCTGCTTGCCTGTGCCTCCCAAGTGCTGAGACTAAAGATGTCCACCACCACACCCAGTTCTCCTTCAATTTTAAAAGAGAGTTTTGCTAGGTATAATTGTCTAGGTTAACAGTTGTGGTCTTTCAGAACTGGGAATACATCTAGCATACGTAGTGTTTGGTTCAGTTTTTAGCACTGCATAAAGCAGGTTTGGGGGCACACACTACTAAGCTCAGCATTTGGGAGGTGGGCATAGGAGTATGTGGAGTCCAACATCGCCCTTGACTCTGTGGCAGTAGAGTAGAGACTGAAGGTTAAACCATGAGATGAACACAGGGAAGGAGGCTGCAGAGGTGTTGAGACAGGCAGGAGTCCTTTCTTGCCTGGCCTCATGCAATGAACAAGGAGAACGCTGACCCTGGAACTGTGAGAAGGGCTGGGGCTCTGTAAATGTCCTAGAAAGAAAGGGTCCTTCTCCTCCTGGCCCCACACTTCTGAAGCCTACTCCCTCAGCTCACTTGCCCTACTGTCCTGACTGCTTTTCCTTTCTCAACAAGCTGTCTTTTCTTATTTCTAATAGATGTCAGTGGACACAGGAACCTGGAATATCTGGGCCCTCTGAATGCAGATCTGTGGTCCAGCATTGAGCATATTCTTCTTTTCCTTCTCTTCAGCTCCCTCTCAGGTACTGACCAAAGGCCTGAACATGTTTCCTCTTCCTTTCCCAGAAGCCGTCCCCTTCCACTACACAGCTGCTTGGGGAGAAACTTGCCAGCTTCTGTGAACTCCATCTCAAGAGGCGTGACTTTCTGTCGCCCCAAAGGGAAACTACCCGGATTGCAGCTTGCTCGCCCTGATGTTTCTCTCTCACAGTCATAAATTCGTCCTCTGATTCTGTTTTCAAATTCTTTTATTAATGAGACTGAGAATAAGAACGTAAAAAGCAACCAAGGATTCCTCTGTAACAGCTATATTCCAAGTTCAAGATCAGCATGGAATACACGAGACAATGTCTTTTTAAAAAAATCTTAAAAATCTAACTAATGAGAGTCATATAAATAACACCAGAGAATCAAATGTTGGTTGCTCCTTTAACTAAATCTGAATCTCTTTCAACTGTGATGCAGTCTGTGTGTCCGTCTCTCTCTCTCTCTCTCTCTCTCTCTCTCTCTCTCTCTCTCTCTCTCTCTCCTTTGGTAGTACTTGAGACTGAACTCAGAGCCATGGCCTCACATATGCAAGGGAGGCATTTTGTCACTGAACTATCCCCTGCTGTCAACTGTTGCTCCTGTAATTTATATGCATATTTATTTTGTTGTTGTTGTCTTGTGATTGAGTTTAACTATGTAGTACAGAATGGCCTCCAATTCACTGCGATAGGATTGCAGGGCTGAGCCACCATACCAAGCTCTGTAGAATTTTAAAGAAGTGTTCAAAGACAAGACTAGAAAATGGGGAAAGTAACAAAACTGGAGATAGGAGAAATTTTTTCCTAGAAATTTTAATATTAATAATGTCATTGAGAAGTCATAGGCCTCATTATTTATATGTTTACAAATGAAATTTGTACATATTACTTACAGTTCCTCCCTACATGACCAAGGCCATATCTCCGGCAATGAAAACCAGTCTTGACAGTAACTTATACCTCTGAAAATAGCCAAGAGGTGGGCCAAGAGGTGGGTGATGTCTCAGAGGCAAAGGCACTTTGGGGTAACCTGCGTTCTAGCCCCAAGACATACATGACAGAAGGAGAAAAATGATTCCCACATGCTGTCCTCTGACCTCCACACACATGGCCCACCATTCAGGTGTTCCACACGTGCATACAAGTAAATTAAATGTAACAAAAATCTTAAAACATCAGCAGGCATATAACATATTTCTGCACTGTTGTAACTTAATGAACTAAATGTCTCAAAGACTAGAGGAAAACGATACATTATTAATTTTCCACCTAATAATATTTTATAATATAGCCTGATTAATTCCATAAGTTTATTTCTTTATAAGCTTACCAGATGTCTTGAATTCCTTCTAAATGTTACCTTAAACTATCTACTGCCTCATTCAATGCTCAGCACTTTATTAAAAACATTAAAATATGATACTCCCGTTGGAATCTTATTTAGAAAGAAATATAATCTCATGATCATTTAAGCTCAACCATCCCAAACTTCTTTACACAGCACCACCAGCTAATCCTGCTATAGAAGACACCAGGCCCTAGAACGTTTGCCTTCTTCTCAAACACTGCCACCACACTTGCATGGCGAAAGTGTGCACATTTTGCCGGGTCAGCAGCATTGCCTGTTGAGCAACAAGTATGCTGCCTCACCCTAACACATATGTGCCCAGTGGCTAGAGATTGTTCCCCAGGCTCGTACATTCCATTTTCCTCAGCACACACAAGAAGGTATTATGCTGATGGATTTGGCTAACATTTAAATATAATTAGACTTACAGTAATTAAATGGTGAGAGAAATGCCACACATTTATTTTCATTTATCATTTAAATTATATCATGGAAGATTTCTCCACATCACATCGCACACTAAAATAATAATAATAATAAGGCTAACTAATTTTATACATGAGTTGCCCCACTCCAAACATCATACACACACACACACACACACACACACATCCCCTGAAGAAATTCTCTCCAAATTACGCGCAATACCTGGTACAGTATAAATGCTTTGTTACACTGCATTATTTAAGGAATAAAGAAAAATCTCTGCACATGTTCCAAATATAAACATTTTCCAAATTATGTAAAATCCAGTTTGCTGAGTCTGTGCCTGCAGAACCCTGGTACACTACGGTTAACTTCTTACTTGGCAGAACAACTGTTCAAAACCTGAAGAACAGGAAACCTTAAACTCTCCAGGTTAGCTCGTCTTCTGTATGCTTCTAAGCTACTTTCTAAGACCATCCGTGGAAACTTTGGGAACTGCTTAGATATCCTGGAATAAAAGTGTCCCTTTTTATCTGGGCATTGGTGGCACATGCCTTTAATCCCAGAACTCAGGAGGCAAGGAGGATCTCTGAATTTGAGGCCAGCCTGATCTACAAAGTGAGTTCCAGGACAGCCAGGGCTACACAGAGAAACACTGCCTTGAAAACTCAAAAATAAATAAATAATGTCTGTTCCAGAAACAAGCTTAAGGCATTAAAATGGAGAAAATAGCATTCAGGAGCCTGCTGTAGGCCTGAAACTAGGCTGGTCTACAGAGAGAAACCCTCATCTCAAACAAAAAGGTGGGTCAGAAAACAGGTAAGACAGGAGAAAGAAGAGAGCATTTCAATCCCATTCTCAGTTGCTTTCATTCTGATTGTCTCCAGCGAATAATCTTCACCATGTAAAGTCACTGCTCCTAGACCCTCAGAGTAAATCACAGCTGTCGCTGTAAGTGCCATGGCTCAGGCACTTTGTTTCACACTGGGACACTGTGGAGCCTGCATTTCCGTTTGGGAGGAAAGAGCAGGAGGAAGGACGCTTGCGGAAGAGTGGGACCCAAGCAAGGTTCTACTTCCCTTCAACAAGAGTCAAAAGTCCGATGTGGAGGTATTCCTGCAGTCCAGCTTTGAGGATACAGAGCTGTAGCAAAATAATAGAAGTAGGTGCAAGAGTCAGTCGGTAGCAAGGCCTGCTGCGGCTGGTGGACTCGTGAACATGCTCAACGTGGCCCGGCATTATACAGTGTAGCTAACACAAACGCTAATTTAGCGGCCTCAACAACATGGTCTTCCCACAGAATCCTTCAGACTGAAATGCTCTACTATCTTTCCCTTGTATATCCAGGAGCATACCGTGCCATTTTGCTATGTATTTAGCCCCTCAAGGACAGAAAAAAAAATGATTCCATGGAATGTTCCTATTGTGATACTTGAGAGCTGTTTTCGTTGTAATGTGGAGTTAGAACCGATAATTTCCTCCAAATTCCATAATGAACATTGAGGATGCAACAAACATGTGTAAAAGGGTGTTTCTTCACATTTCCAATACAGGGTCAGAAAGTTCATAAAGTGTAAACACTTCTCTAAAATGAACCACAGATAAGATATGCAAATGAGCCGGGTAGAGATGGTATAAGCCTCTAATCCCAGCAGTTGGGAGGTGATGGATCTTGGTCAGTTTGAGGCCATCCTGGTTGACTTCGCAAGTTCTAAGATGATCAGGGCTACACAGATAAACCTTGTCTTGAAAAATAGAAAACAATAACAACAAAAACTAAAAGCAAAACAAACAAAAAAAGACCCAAAAAACAAAAACGAGATTCTGCTTTGGGGATCCCAGAACTTACTCATTTGTCAGAGGCTTCTAAAATTCAAAATGTTTTTTAAACTTCTTCATAAAAATGGCTATCATCTAAAAGTTTCCAAAACGATGTTAACTCTTCCACTGTGCAGGGATGGCTGTCTGCAGGACAGTCACTGTCACCTAGTTCAGTAGCAGATCAAACTAGGAATTACCATTTGGATTACAAAAGCCAGAGCTACAAACAATGAAGACAATTTCAAAAAGGCTCTTTGATATGGGAGTGATTTCTTATTAATAAAGAAACTGCCTAGGCCCATTTGATAGGCCAACCCTTAGGTAGGCGGAGAAAGCAGAACAGAATGCTGGGAAAAAGAAGCTGGGTCAAGGAGTCGCCATGATTCTCCCGCTCCAGACTGACACAGGTTAAGATCCTCCCTGGTAAGCCAGCTCGTGGGCTACACAGAATATTAGAAATGGGCTAGAACAATATGTAAGAGCTAGCCAATAAAAAACTGGAACTAGCCGGGCCAGGCAGTGTTTGAAAGAATACAGTTTCCGTGTAATTATTTCTGGGCATAAGCTAGCCATGCGGGTGGCCGGGTGCCGGGGACGCAGCCCCGCCGCTCTTAATTCTACAGCTCTTAGTGTTGAAGAAACTGAAGATAAAAGAAAAAAAAATGGCTCCAGTTTTGCTCTGACGTACCTACAACTAAAACAAGAAAGACCTCCAAAACATGTAGAAGTGAAAGATGATTCTATGGTTCATGCTTTTCCTGTCACTAGAGTAACTAGAAAAAATGCAAGGGGAAAAAGGTAACCCCATTGGTTTAATCAATTACACCCTTATTTGAGGCTTCTATTTTTAAGCATTAAAAAACAAAGACTAAATCAAGTCTGTTGAAATTCACGCATAGTCTCTCTACTTCTGGTTTTCAGAATAACGTTCTTGGGCATCATTTCAAGTACTCCAACTGAAATTCCTGGAACTGAAAGACCCATAGATTTAAATTCTGTTTGCTACAAACTGCTTTGAGTACCATCACTTGGCTGGGAAGTTGAGATGTTCAATTTGTAGAGAATGATTAAAACGGGCGACTCTAACCGCCAATCGTTACATCGTCAAGGTTAAGCACAGCTGTTTCTAACTATACACTGCACTCGCTCCAACTCCTAAGGGACCTATTTAAAGTGAGTTCAGCTGCACGTGGTGGTGGTACCTGACGTAATCCCAGCCCAGGCAGGAGTGTTGTCAGTTCAAGACCAACCCGAGTCCCATCAGGAAACCAAACTAACACAACCCTTCAGAAAGCACGGTGCCCTAACGCTTTCACCTGATCAGCAAGGTTGTTAAATTTATATCCGTATGTGGAAAAAAAACAGGAATGACTTGTTAAGTTTGACTTGTTCAATAGCTCAACGAATAAAGTGTCCATTCTAATTACAGTATCAAGCACGTCTTCTAAAATCCTAAACACCTTTAACTCTTGATTTTTTTCCCTCTAAATCTGAATTAAAAATAGAATTTGTAAAACACCCTATATAGCAGGCTTGATTATATCAGTTGGTAAAACTTTATTTTACAAGCAATAGGAATCGGATCAAATGATGATTATAATCCAGTGTTTTATGACCACAGAAATGCCACTGTGCACACTGCTAATACAGACTTAATAACACGATACTGAACTGTACAAGAGTTATTTATTTTCCTTAATCTCAAAGCTATTTTTAGTAGTACAAAAAAGCCATAGTAACATCTTATTCCATTAGAAAACAACAGGATGTACAAAACTTTGGATGAAAAGTATGTCAAATTGCATTTAGTCACTTGGAGGAAAATCCGCCACTCCATCAATACCACCCAGAGTATTTTAGGCAGTGATTAAAATCAAAATAATGCATTTTAATAAACCCCAGCTGTTAAAAGAACCTAGCAATATAGAATCATTTTTCTACACAGTATTCTTCACTAATCACTTCAGGAGTTATTTTTCAAAACTCATTTCAGTTGAGTCCTACGACATGCCAGGCACCATACTTGGCCAACTAGGGATTTTCAAACAAGTTGGTTAAAGTGGGAAAGACCCACAAATCAGTCCTTTGGTTACCAGGTTTGACTTTAATCTTCCAAAACTCAGGATCAAGTTTCCTCTTTCCAAATGTTACTTGGTTTCATTAGTGGGAAGGGTGTTTAGGAAGAAAAGGAACCATTAAATGTGTTCCGTCATCTCAATTATAGGAGCGTTATCGAAAAGCTAAGCTATTATTCTTTATTAATACGATGTAATCTTGAGGTGCTACCACAGGTGTGGTTCAGCTTTATCCTGAACCCCACCCTGCTCAAGAACAGCACAACAGGTGGACTATTTTGCATTTAATATAGCAACAGCCATAACCTCAATCAGTTCGGGTCCAGTAAAAATATCTAGTTATGAGATGGAAAAAAAAGCATAAAATAAACTAGTAATAATTAATATGTAAAGAAGCATCTTTTCCTTTTGAAAAACAAGATGCTGACAACTGATTTTTAAAAAAAAGCTTGCAGCTATGCAGATGGCCCATACATCGACAATGCTGTCCATTCAACACCATTACTTCCATATAGAAACCTATTTCTTAAAGTGTAGCGCATCATTTAGGCAATAATTTGAAAATTAGCCAAATGCTAAGTCTTACACTAGCAGGTCACATACCACCAACATTTAAACATGTGCAGCCATCTTTTCATGACTTATGTGCAGCCTAAACTCACCACTTGGATTGATCAAAGAATTTAAGTTTCTGGACCTGCATGACAAGGAAATGGTTTATGAAATAGTCTCATAAGACATTCTAGTCTTAGGGTCGAACCACTTTCGTCTTACATGACTTAATCTGGCATGCTATAACTACAGAGAAAGTAACTGTCAACTTTTAAATGCAAACTAAAAGCAGATACGTGGTAACAACTGACACAGTAGATCTCCCTACATATGTAATCTGACGCTGATTTATGATTTCAGAGCTTGAAAAACGTCACATCAGAAACCACAACCGAATGTACTCGATGGCATGCAAGGTCTTCCTAAAAATTAACCTAAGACCTAGACGTCAGTTTCAGAACATAAAAAAACACAACAAATTTGTACATTTTATTCACATTTATTTTTTTTTGCTTTTAGTGTGCTCACAGAAAATTAGAACACCTTAAGCAGGAGTTGAATAGCAATGTCTGTAAGGAAAGTTACATTCCAGCTCTACGCCCAATTGGTCACCGCTCCTCCAGTATTTACAAAACACGATAGACGAGATGCTACACAAAACCATCGCATCTGAAGATTTGTTTTTCTTTTATTCTCAAAGACAACTGGAAAAGAAAGCATTGTCTGCTGTAATCAAAAAACATACCACAGTATAAACAGTAACCATTCCACTTATCACAGCTTGGTTGAGTTTCAAATTCGTGTTTAAAAGGTCCAAGATGACTGAAGTTTTACAAAAATGGGCAGGGCGGAGAGTTGCAAACTTCATGTGCTTCTGAAGGATATCAAGATTTGTTTTTATACAATAGTCACAGTTAAAAACACCCTGCTGGTAATACATAATTACACTTTATTAAGGTCATAACCAGCAATAAACAATAAAGCCTATACAACTTGTAATTCTACGTAATCACTGACTGGTACAGCTAACATGGGATAAGCAAGAAGTTCCTATCGTTTAGATGAACTCCTAACACTATGATCTTTTTGTTTTTTAAATCTGGGTATTGGTGTTTTTATTTTTTTTCTCTTTCCTTCTTATTCAAAAACTTGTAGTGTTGTAAACCTGCCTCACAAAATACATCGTAATAATTTTTCTTTAAAAAAACAAAAACAAAAAAACCCTAAGCCTTTTACAGCATCATCTCTAGTGGCATATTATCTTGGCAATGTTGTGCACTGCTTCAATTTCCCATAGTGGCCCCTATCACTTCATTTGCTATTCCTTTTTGACCCACCCATCTCCTTCATATATGGGCATGTCCATAGATTTGACAAAGAAAGTTTACATTTTTTTAATAAAGATGCAAAGTATGCAAAAAACATTAATACTGATGCAAAAAAAATTAAAAATAAAGAAAGAAGAAAGAAGGCAGAGGAAGCTGTCTACACTGTCCTCGACCTGTCGGAATGGTGGTAACAATGCTCTGAGATGGGATCTGTGGGAAAGGGGGCTAAAAAAAAAAAAGAACGAACAAAATTTGCTGCTTAAAAAAAATGTAAAATTTAAAAAAAAAAAAAAAGGACATCTTTAAAAATCAATCCCTGGTTGTAGACAAGTTCTCCAAAACCAGTACCTGGCACCACTCCAACAAACAAACGAAGGGAAAAGTTCTTCGATGACGTAAGAGGCTCGCGCTTACTCGGCCGCGGCGGGAGCGGCGGACTCCTCCGGACTGCACTCGGGCTGCGGCTCCGGCGACGCGGTGGGGGCCGCGGAGGCCGCGGCTTCCTCGACGGGCGCCTCCTGCTCGGGCCCGGCGGCAGAGGGCGCATCGCCCCCGGTGGTGGCGGCGGCGGCGCTGGGCGCGGGCTCCTCGGCCTTCTCCCCCGCGGCCTCCGATGGCTCCTCGGCCGGCGGCTCCTGTGTCGCCGGCTGCTCGGGCTGCTCAGGCTGCTCGGCCTCCGCCGCCTCGGCCTCCCGCGCTTCTCCGCCCGCCGCGCCCTCGGCGCCCGCCCCGCCCGCCTGCTCCCCCGGGGCCGCGCCCGCCTCGCTGGTCGCCGCAGCTGCTGTCGCCTCGTCCTTGGCGCCTTCGGCGGCGGCGCCCTCGGCTTCAGCGCCCTCGCCCGCCTCCTTCTTGTTCTTCTTGAAGGAGAAGCCGCTCAGCTTGAAGGATTTCTTGAAGGAAAAGCGCTTCTTTTTTTTTTTCGGGGTCTCGCTGCTGGGCGACGGCGCGGCCCCGTCCTCCGCCTTGGGCGACGACGTGGAGGAGGCGGAGGCGGCCTCGGCCTCGGCGGCGGGGGACCCGGGCTCGGCGGGCTCGGGCTCAGCGGCCTCCTTCTCGGCGGCGCCTGCACCCGGCTCGGGGGCCGCCGCGGCCGCCTCATCTTTGTCGGCCGCCGAGGGGGACGCGGCGCCACCGCCCGCAGGCTCCTCCTTGTCGGCGGCCGGGGCGCTGCCGTTGGCCTGGAGTTCCTCCTTGGCGCCGGGCTCGGCGGCCGCGGGCGACGCGTCCCCGTTCACTTTGACGTGGCCATTCTCCTGCGGGGCAGAAATAAAAACAAAAAAACAAAAACCGAGAGTGTCACACGGAGCGGAGCGGCCGAGGCAGTGCGGTCCCCGCCCACCCGGGACCAGCTTGGGAAGGGACCCGGCCGCCCGACGGCACACTCGGCACGTGCCCCGCTGGCCGCGGCGGGAGAAAGGACACCGGGTGTCCAGATTCCCGGGGTTTCGGAGAGGAGCCCACGAGTCCGGGGCGAGCCACTCTCCCGGTTTGCAGCAGGTTCCCCATCCCTCCCGCCCCGAAGGACCGGAGCCCCCTGGGCCTCGGGCCGCGCGTCCCGGGCTCGGCGCCGGCAGGGGGCGCTGCGCCTCCATCGCACCGAGCCGGGCGCCGGCGGCCGACGGGCGCTCAGGGGCGGGGCCACCCCGCCCTGCCTAGCCGGGCCCTGCCCGCAGGCCGAGGCGCCCCCGAGCCCGGATCGTGCAGCCCGGGAGTCGGCAAACAAAGCTCAGGTGGCTGCTGGTCGGCCTCTCCGAGGCTCTGAAACCAGCAGGGCCGGGGGAAACCCATTATTTCTGAAGTCTCGGCCCTGCTTCCACGCCCACCTTCGCCCATAATTCTGCAAATCGGGGCGCGCCCGGGCAGCTCCTTTTGCATTTTTGAACGGCTTTAAAGCCTCTTGAAAGAGCCGGTCTTGCCCCGAGTCGATTTAGATCAGGCGAAAGCCACACGGCCTTTGCTCTAGGAAAAGAGGCGTGGTGGGTGCCTGGTGTTTGTGAAGCAGCCAGCCATGGCCGACCTCTTTAGCCCACCCAACCATGGCTCGTGTTTTCTCTCTCTCTCTCTCTCTCTCTCTGTCTCTCTCTCTCTGTCTCTCTCTCTCTCTCTCTCT
>NW_026067910.1:2984371-3039244 GCF_014885135.2 Alexandromys fortis | reverse complement strand
CTCTCTCTCTCTCTCTCTCTCTCTCTCTCTCTCTCTCTCTCTCTCTCTCTCTCTCTCTCTCTGTCTCTCTGTCTCTCTGTCTCTCTCTCTCGGCCTGGGTCGCAACAGCACTGGGGCAGTCCCCAAGGGTGGCCGAGATGCCACTCACACGAACAGTCAGTACCAAAACACCAGAACTGCACCCTCTTGGCCGACAGGAAAGGGTCTTTAATAACCCACGGAAGATTCCCAGCACACTAGGGTTAGCATTTAAAAAGTCGTATGGGTGTGTAATTACACAGCTACAAATCAGACCCATCGAAAGGCACTTGGAAAAACTGCCTGTCCGGCTCTAAGCAGCCACCTTTCCAAGAACCTAGGGCACACTGCCTCTGGATACAATAAGCCTTCTCAGCTCGCCTTTCTCCACCGCCATCCGCGTTGGCTCCCCCCTTCCTACACACACACACACACACACACACACACACATACACACACGCGCGGCGCGCGCGCGCGCGCACACACACACACACAATCACACCAGAAATCTCAAAGACGACTCAATCTCGACAATAAATACGAGAGCCACCCAAACACCGCTGTGGCCCCAAACACAAATGCAACCTGAAGGGGTATGTGTATGTGTGTGTGTGTGGGGGGGGGTCACCTAGTTAGTCACGTTCAGCCTATCTCCAAACCACGCCATTTTAGACGATTTATCACTCTTCCTCCCCTCTACTCAAGAATTCGCCAGGATCCTTAGGAACCAACCACTCCTTTGAGGTGGGGGCTGGGGAGGTAACCTCCCTATGAAAAATTGACAATTTAGGCTAACGTCTCCCATTCAACTTTCAAACTAGGGTCTGGCCACGCTCCTCACCCCGGAATGCGCCTCGGGCGCGATCAGCGAGAGGGAGAGGCGTCCAGATTAGAGAACGACAACCAAGAAATGCCCAGAACCACAGGTAGAATTTACCTGTCCATTTGCTTTGGAAGGCGACGAGGCCACAGCCGCCTCCCCGGGCCTCTCCGCGGCGGCTTCTCCCTTTGCTGCGGTCTTGGAGAACTGGGCACCCATGCTGGCTTCTTCAACAAAGAAACTCAACAGATCCAAGAGAGGAAACAAAGAGCCTTGGGTTGGTGTAACGACGGGGCGAGCAGTAGCGGCAGCAGCAACAGCGGCGGCGGCACACACACCGGAGGGAGGGGGTGGGGGTGGTGAGGAGGACAGAAGAGACCCGATTAAATACACTCCGGATAAAAAAATTTTAGTCGAAGAGATCAAAAAGCAGCAGCGCAGGAAGGAGGGAAAAAGGTGGAAAAGTCGAGCACAAAAAAGGAGCCCAAGTGTAGTTTTTTTTTTTAAAAAAAAAAAAGAAGTAATAAAAAAATCCCAGATTTGTAGCCGCACTGTAGACAAGAGGAAAATGGAGAAATCTCCCTGGTTGCTAATAAGATGCGGGGTCCAACGCCCAAGTGCACAGATGAATGGGCTCGCGGGCGCTGACGCGGCCCCCGCGCGCGCTGGCCAATCCGCGCGCCGCACACAAAGCAGGGGGCGGGGCCTGCGCTCCGGGCGAACAATGGAGCCGCGCTTTGCAAACGGTTTGAAAATCAGCCTCAGACCGAGAATTAATGTCCTCCAAATAAATAAATCAATTAAAAAATACGTGCTTCTCGTCTCCCACGGCCTGAATATAATCATGCATCTCTTGATTGGCTTGCTTTGTTTGGAATCAATTAACACGGGAGGGGGTACTTATGGATGGGGGCGGAGAAAGCTTTAACTTGACTCGCAATGACTCTTGTCGGTCTATATCCGTGTCTGTCTCTCGCCACTCTCTCCCCTCCCCCATCTTCCCGTGTGTTTACGTGTATGAGTGTGTATGCAAGTGTTAAAGACAATGGGTAGGATTTGTGTGCGCGTAGCATGTTTTCTTTCTTCGCGTTCCATATGGATTTCACAGAGATAGTGCGCAAGGTTTTTTTTTTTTTTTTTAACTGCTGCAATTGTTAAATCGTCCCATACTGAAAGGTATTTAAACCACGAATATCGAATTTCATCATTTCATCTAGCGAGATCTCCAGTTGGAATTAGGTCTGTAGGCCAGATGTGGGAAATGCCAAAGCAGCAAACAGCCTAAGCCATGCTCCTTTCCCTCTCCCACAGGCGTGAAATAAAATATTTTGAGACTGGTCTTTGGAGCTCCTCAAATCGCGTCTCTCCGGCTATTCCAATTAGCGATCACTTTCCCACCAAACACTGTGAGGACCATTTGCAGACGATCGAAACTGCTTGCGTTTTATCACTGTATGAAACGACATAATGAATTTCCTCTGAGATAAAACGAGACAGCGCCTTGAATGCAAGAATCCATATTTACAGTTGGGAGGCTGCTACTCTCGTCGACAGGGTTGTTTTCAAAGCCTGCTGCCAACATCGGAGGGACTTTCATTTTGGACGTGTGTGTGTGTGTGTGTGTGTGTGTGTGTGTGTGTGTGTGTGTGTGCAAAGCAGCGAGTATGCTCCTGGAACGGAGGCAGCAGCGAGGAAAGTTTAAAAGACCGATTCCGAGTCTCAGAAGAAATCGCCTGCAAGGTTCAGAGACAGCACGAAAATCCCTGGAGACTCCACGTCTAACTCGGGCTAGAGGCGCTGTGTAGGATGTGTCTCTAGGTCACTACACCCCTTACCACCGAAGCACCAGACGCTGTTAGTGTGTCAAAGACAAGGCGTTGATTTAATGTACTGGAGGGGAGGGGGAATAGAGGGTGCAACCTAATAAACATTCCTCTACCAGCCATAATTTCGCTCATGAAAAAAATCCAAACCATCTTTTGTCGTTTGCATTTAGTGACCGTGCATCGTGAACGATGGAGGCCCTCGGTCGAGGGAATGGTTCGTTTCTCTTGGTGTTGGCTCAGAATTGTCAAACAGTTTTATTTTCTGTTCATTGTAGGGAAATAGGTCACACTTTGAGTAAAAAGGACAGTTGGTTCAAGCCAATAACCCTTTGTTCGAGTGCTGTTTGACAGTCACTGAGCAGAACATCGTTGCGTGAAGCTCCATCTCCTGACTGTCCAGTTCCTTTAGATACATTAGTCCATCCCGAAGTCATATTCCACAGAGCAGCTGCAATGACCATTCCGTCGAAATACATCTTGCCAACCAACGTGTTAGCACCCGTAAGGGAGCCTTCTGGCCTGGCCTGAGACCCCAGCCGTCAGGATGGACGCGAATCTCTCTCATTAGCAGTTCCAACTTGAAAAGCCAACTGGGCTGATCCAACGCCACCATCCAGGAGATTCCCAAATGCTCAAAAGCCAATCTGTCCCCCCACCCCCACGGGAACCTTGCCCCTTCCTCTGAGTTCCCCTCCGGTTTTAAATTGGGGTGATTGCTAGTCCGCTTTCAGATTTTCTCCCAGACATTCGGGGGCTGCTTTTATGGCTCCTTTGTTAACAGGCTGCCTTGCAGCTCCCCCCCCCCCCTTTTCTTTCTCCAATGCCTATTTGCCTGGTATCGGCTCGTCTCCCAGGCAACCGCGGGGAAGATTCGGAGCCCGCGGCGCCGGGAGGGGGAAGGGGCGGAGCCCGGCAAGGTGGGGGCGGGGATGCGCTCGAAGGGAGGGGCGGTAGGAGTGGGTCTGGTGGAGACCCCGGGACCCACGCGGAGCAGATGGCCGCGCCGGGGCGTGGCCGTAGAGCGTCAGGGGAGCGAGGGAGCCAATCGGTCCCAGCAGCAGCGCGGGAGCGAGCAAACGAGTGTAAACAGGCAGGCTGTCGTGTCGCCCCCCCCCCCCTGCGGTCCCTACTTTGTAGCTGAAGACGCGATTTCCTTTG
Source organism: Alexandromys fortis (assembly GCF_014885135.2). Classification (NCBI taxonomy): domain Eukaryota; kingdom Metazoa; phylum Chordata; class Mammalia; order Rodentia; family Cricetidae; genus Alexandromys; species Alexandromys fortis. The sequence goes on along the minus strand of NW_026067910.1, from coordinate 3,035,422 downwards.
GATAAGAAAGTACATTTCCAGCGTAGTTGGAAAGCTGGTGGTTTCCAGGAGAGAAGGTGGGGAAGAGGGTTTGAACAAGCTCTAGATCTTGCTCCCCTTTTCTGTCCCCCCCACCCTCCTCAGGCAACCACTAGGCCTAATGGGGTGCAGGAGAGGAGAAGGATGGGTGAGGGGGGCAGGGCTAGGAAAATGGAAGAGGTTGAGTTGGCTGAGCGCCCGCCCGCCCGAAGGACCATCTGCAAGCTTTTGGAGCTGATGGTCTTAGAGTACTGGAGCTCCTCAACATTTCGGTGGTCTCCCTCGCAGAGTTAAAGGTTTCAAAAACAAGAAAAGAAAAAAATCGCCAAATTCATTTATATGAGTGAGATTTAAGAAACCAGAAGTACATTGAAAATAGGAAACTGGCTGGTGTAGCCGATCAATAGGGGGAAAACAGGCCGTCATTCTTCATTTGCACTGTTTTGGGAGTGACGTAGTGTGTGTGTGTGTGTGTGTGTGTGTGTGTGTGTGTGTGTGTGTGTGTGTGTGACAATACAGTCTTACCGTGACCTCCAACCCTTTGCAGCCCAGGTTGGTCTAGAACTCATGACTCACAGGCTCAGCTTCTCAAGTGCTGGCCACTATTGGCCAGTTCTGTGTTCCCATTTTATTCTGCTCTGAAATTTTCAAAGATGTGGAGAAGGGCTGTCGAAGTGGCACCGTAGGTAAAGGTGCTTGCCCTCAAGTCTGAAAACCCAAGTTCCAACCTAGGACCCAGATGGAAGGTAGTGAGAACCAACTCTCACAAGTTGCTCCCATACCTTAGCATGCACAGGGGCACATACCACCACCTCCGTCACACACAACAAATAATAAACGTAATACAATGTTGGTAGCCTGTACGTGGGCTTCTTTAAGGATACACTGAGTATGTTTAAAAGATCTCAAAGTTATTTTTCCATAAAACATTAGCACTTAAACTTTAGAGATCATTTCACAATATCTTGAGGGCATGCTGTATGTGAGAACCTTGTGATATGGGGCTTAACTTCAAACAAGTAAGAAAGGCAAAGACAGTCCATGGTCTCCTGGAGCTTACATTCAGTAGGTCATCTTATTGAGCCAGGGGAAGACAAGGGAAGACCTATCCGGAAGACACAGCAAACACGAATGCTTCTAATACAGCAATAGGCAGTAGTCACCAACAAATAAATATGTCATTTTCAATGGCTGTGCTCCGCAGGAGAACACAAGGTACTGTAAGAAAGTTTAACATAATCAGAAGAGTTAGAGAAGGATTGTTCAAATCTGGCACAAAGTGGAAGCATAAAGATGCAGTAGGGTTGAGCCAGGTGAAGATCTGCACGCAGAAGTGCAAACAGAAAGAGCCTCCAAAGAGAGAAGAGTTTGTGGTCCGACATGGGGGCTTATGATGTCTTTTGAAGCAGCTAGGATACATTGCAGCACAGAAATCAAGTACACAGATCCAGGAATCTGGAGGTCAGGGTGGTTTAAAATGTAAGTATAGGACTGGGGAGGTGACTTGGGAGGAGAAAGCGCTTCCTGTGCCAGCACTGAGGCCCTAGCTTCAAATCCTCAGCACCCCTGTAAAAAGCCTAGGTGTGCCTATAACCCAGTGCTGAGGGAAGATCTCTGGTACTTCCTGTCACAAGCCTAGCTCCTGGTTCAGTGAGAGACCCTTTGTTGAGTGATTGACACCTGGCATCTCTTCTGACCTTCATCTTTGTGCACGTGGTCTTGGACCCACACACACTCATGCATACAGCACACTCACCTAGGGATACACCACACACAATTCTGAAAAGAGTGCATAAGGATTAGTGACCATTCTCTTAGTGCAAATGTTACCAGAATCCAGGTCAGAAGAATTTGCAACAGGAAGCAGGTAGAATCCACAAATCACTGTGAGCAACTTCTGCTTTCAGAGGAAAGGCAGAAGAGGAGAGGCTGAAGAAAAAAAAAAGAAAACGAAAAGAAACTCCCAAAAGCAAGCAAAAAAAAAAAAAAAGTCAAGAGTGTAGTTAGGGAAATTTGGTGACAGGGTATGGAGGAGGAAGTTACTGCCTTTTTTTTTCTTTTTTCCAAATGAAACCTCATTCATAGAGGCTTTCCTTGAACCCTCTATGTAGTCCAATCCAAGCTGTGCTTGTGATCTCAGCAATCCGCTTACCTCCGTGTCCCAAGTGCTGGACTCGTGGGTTTAAACTGCCACAACCAACTTCCCAGAGCAGTTTTTGCAGCATGCTGAGAAAGGATGTATGTTTAGGGCTTGGTGTGTTGAGCAGCTTGACTGAGCGAAGAGTCTAAAAAGACAAGGCAGATTTTACCACCTTGAATAAAGATATTAGAGCTTGCTTGAAGGGCTGGAAATGATTTCATAAGAAAGCAAACTGTTATAAAGACAAGAGGAAAACTGTGGATGAGTCTGAGATGGCTCAGTTGGTAAAGTTCCTATCCAGAAAGGAAAAACCTGTGTTCATACACACCACAAAGTGGAGAATGGGGTAATGACATCCTTGAAAAAGCAAGAGCAGAGATGACTGGAGAGAATAGATATACACATGCATTATAGATACACATACCATATATATAAATATATACATTGTATATACATACTATACATGTGTGTGTATGTGTGCATGTGTATGTTTGGACACATATATGCATATTTATTTATTTATTTATTTATTTGTTTATTTATTTATTTATTTATGACATGGTCTCATATAGTCCAGGTTGGTCTTGAACTCACTACTATATAGCTGAGAATGATCTTTAACTACTGATCCTCCTGCCTCACATCCTTAGTGCTGGGATGACAGACAGACATGTACCAGGCTAAGAAACTAGTTGGCTTTTGAAAGAGACTGGGTTCTTTTCAGTATTGGGGAAAAGAGGACAAGTACAAGTTTGCTGGTGGAAAAATGAGGAGAAACTCCCTTGTGATGGTTTCTCTTTTCTCTTGATATCAACGAAGAGTAAGGAGACAACTAGAGATTTGAAGTTTGGTTGTATTTTAGATGGTATGGAAGATGAGGGATTGCGATTCGGGGGCACTGGAGGATGTTAGAGAAACAGCGAGTGCTTGTTTGAGTTGCACACAAACTTTCCGTTGAGTAATAGTGTCCGTTACAATACTCTTCAAGATTGCCTTTCACCCTCCCAACATACACCCAAGTATGGAATAGAAGTTGCACAGAATAAAACACAGACTAAAATGGTCTCGCTGGTACAGAGCTCAACTTTGCTTGGTTCTTGTGATTTACACAGAGGTGTTTAAAGGAGGGAGGGACACATGGTGTGCTCATCACTCGCTGCTGGAGTCTGTGTTTGGCTGGCTTCTCCCTAGATTCAGACCATTATCCTCATTTAATCAACATATTCACAGCTGGTATTTAATCAGGCTAGGGAAGAAAGTGCAACACTGTCCATTGAGGGTTACCTGGCTCCTAGTGGCACCTCTACGAGCTTCAGTAATTTTCCTAAGCGCAGAGTAGGGAGGGGCTTTATTGTGTTGTAAAGCCTGTGTGAAACATGCACCACCTCTCTACTTTTAGGATTTGCTGCAATGTACCATATGAACTGCCCCTGGCCCACACACAGAAGAATGTACCATATGAACTGCCTCCGGCCCGCACACAGAAGAGTACTCCACAGCTAGGAAACTCAGATTACCTGATCTGAAGAAGCGGGCTAACATATCTAAAAGAAGTTTCTGGAACTCTGGATCTCCTGCAGAAATATAAGTATTCATTACAAAACCATTGTGAGCCCATGTCCGTTAAGAGCATACCAGTTGAATTAGTGGGCTTTTAATATCAGAAAAGAGGATTGAAGAGTAGGGTGTGTATTTTAGACCAGTGGGAACAAGACACAAGGAAAATTTTTCAACATTTCTCCAGAACTCTGGCATTTTTTTCTCCTTGGTGGCAGGGCATAGGGGTTCCACTCTCTAGCCCAGGCTGATATGAAACTCACTGTGCAGAACATCCTGGCCTCAAACTCTTATGATCCTCCTGCCTCAGCTGTCAGAGTGCTTGAGCCAGTCACCACACCGTGAGCCACCACACCCTATCTTCTAGAAATTCTGAATCCACACTCATCCACAGTTGCAGTTCTCAGAACAAGCTCTCCTGACCTTCCTGGAACAGGCAGGACATCTTCCCTGTGTGCCTTTGGAGAAGGTGAGTTGGTGAGTTGGGAGGGAGAGGAGGCAGGTTCCCTTTCAACTTGTTTTCAGAGATAACAGGAGGCTGAATGCACATGCACAATCTAAGATTTTACTGGAAGGGTCAGGTTCCTCAGCTTACAAAGTTACCTAGATTTGTTTCGCATTGTTCTGACGCCTTACTCTGAACTGTCTAGCCAAAACGGAAGGAAGGAATTTCACATGATAAAAAGCTAAATCTTGCCAGGCTGTGGTGCACACCTTTAATCTCAGCACTAGGGGGGCAGAGGCAGGAGGATCTCTGGGAGTTCAGGGCCAGCCTGGACTATAAGAGCCAGTACCAGGACAGGCTCCAAAGCTACAGAGAAACCCTGTCTCGAAAAAACAAAATAAATAAATAAATACTAAGTATTTCCCCATGATTCTGATTTATGTTATTTTTTCTTTTATTTTATGTGCATTGGTGTTTCACCTGCATGTATGTCTATGTGAAGGTGTCAGATCCCCTAGAACTAGAGTTACAGACAGATGTGAGCTGCCATGTGGGTGCTGGGAATTGAGCCCCAATCCTCTAGAAGAGCAGCTAGTGTTCTTAACCACTGGGCCATCTCTCCAGCCCTATGATGTCATGTTTAAAAGAACATATTTGTTACAATAAATAAAAGTTTATTGTCCCCACAAGAGAGAGGTTACGGTTGCTCCTCTGCAGAGACCCCCCACCCATACTAGCTAACCCCTCAGTGTTGGTTTGAATGAGAATGGCTCCAATAGAGTGGATTTGAATGCTTACTGAGCCCCCCCCCTTGGCAAAACTGTTTGGGAAGGATTAGGAGGTATGGGCTTGTTGGAGGAGCTGTGTCACTGTGGACGGGCTTTGAGGCTTAAAAAATCCACATTGTTTGTCATTAGCTCCTCTCTCTGCCTGGTGCTTGTGGAGTGGGTATAAGTTTTCATCCACTTCTCCATGGTCACACCTGCCCGCCCACTGCCATGTTCTCTGCCATGATGGTCATGGACCCATCCCCTGAAAGTGTAAAGAAGTCCCCAGTTAGAAGCTTTCTTCTGTAAGTTGCCTTGGGCGTGGCGTTTCCCCATAGCAACAGAACAGGGACCAAGCTACTCTCTTCCTTGGACTGTACATAGTAAACACTTGCAGCGCTGGAGTTGTGTAGTCAGTGTCCTCTATCCAAGTGGTCACAGCCTGTGTGATCCCAGCTTTTCTCTATGAGAATCCCTCATTACTTCACTCCATGTCACCCCAGCTGGGTTTCCAGGATGACGTCATGCCGGTCATGGCAGTCCTAGAAGGCACAGCTGTCGGTGAGGCTGGTGATTTCATATAGTGTTGTCTCTTTCTTCCAGTCTCTCTCTCTTTCATGAGCAAGGTGGATTATATTTCTTAATTAATGCCAGTTTTAATTGACATTTAGACATTTATTATTAAGCAAACTCTATAGCCTTGCATGAGGCTTTTCTTTAAACTGTCTTTTCTTACTCCATGACTCACATGTTTTACAAGGCAAAGCTGCTTATCCTCCCTTGAACATCTCATCAGAGCCATAGTCAGGAGATCCAGCAATGGGGTATTAATGGCAAACAACATTTACAGAAATTTTCATTATCATACGTTCCATCCTTCTCCAAGAAAAGCCAGATGGGGTGATGAGTTTTCTTCAGATCCTCTCCCTGCCTTACCCCACCCCCTGAGTATTAGTTAAAACTCTTGTTAGCAACAATGTATGAATAATATGTTTACTCCTGAATTTTTTAGGGAAATAGCTTGTTACATGTATGCAAATTTTATTTTTGTACGTTTGCTCTTCTTTCAGTTTTGAATAAAACTGTTGAAAAGATAATTTATAATAATTACAATCCTCATAGTTGTTATTATTCTCATCATCAAAGTCTTTGAAACATTCAAAGTCTTTGAATACGCCAGGGGGCAGAGCTATGGATAACATAACAGTTTTGAAATCAAATAAACTAAGCTTGGAGTCCAGGCTCTGCTATGTTCTTACTTGGAATTTGGGCTAGGTGACATTTTCCCTCCGTGAAACATGGGAATGGTGGGGGTATTATCTCTTAGAACAGTGTTTCTCAGCCTGTAGGTTACCACCCCTTTGGTGGACAAATGACCCTTTAAACCATTAGAAAACACTAATATTTATATTATGATTCATAACAGTAGCAAAACCACAACTATGAAGAAGTGATGAAAATAATTTTCTGCTTGGGGGTCACCACAACATGAGGAACTGTATTAAAGGGTGGCAGCATTAGGAAGGCTGAGAACCACTGTCTTTGAGCTTTGGGGGACTGATTCTAAAGATATATATGTGTGTGTATATACAAACATCTATATGTATATATACATGAAGTCCTGTTCTACGATGACTGTCTCATTAAATGACTGTAAGTCTGACTCCAGCGCTAAGGGTGGAAGAATTAGTATGGTATGGAAATGCCAATTCTGCTGGCATTTGGAGACCAATGTCTGCATGTTGGTAAAAACTGTCTTCTAGCCACTTCCCAGCTTCCAAAAACAATATAAGATTCATTTCACAACAAGAGACAGTGGAGCCTAAAAGGGGGAAATCATTTTCCCTAGACTGTTGTTGCTCCATGGTGTGAACAGATACCCAACTAAATGTATTTTTTGTGGGGGAAAGGTTTGCTTTGCTCACACTTCGAAAGGGTAGCACTGGGTGGGAAGGTATGATGGAGGTCATGACGCTAGCAGGGTGTGGCTAGGACTACTCAGAGGACCGTGAAGCAGGAGCCTCTGCTTCTCTAGCTTTCTCTCCGTTTTTATTCAGTTTGGGGACACTGAACCACTGCATGCTGTCACCCATTCTCAGGTGGTCTTTTTTGTCACCTTAACCAAGCCAGAGTCATTTGGGAAGAGGGAACTTCAACTGGGAAAATGCCCTTGCTAGATTTGCCTGTGGACAAGCCTGTGGTCCACTTTCTTTCTTAGTGATTGATGCGGGAGGGCCCAGTCCATTGTGGATGGTGTCACCTCTGGATATATGGTCCTGGGTTGTATAAGAAAGCAGGTTGAGCTAACCTTTAGGAGCAAACCTGTCAACAGCACTCCTCCACGGCTTCTGTTTCAGCTCCTGCCTCCAGGTTCCTGTTTTTAGTTCCTGCACTGACATCTTTGATGATGGATTCTAATTTGAGAGGTGAAACAGACTCTTTCCTCCCATGGTCCTCATTACAGCAACTTGGTGTGGGAGAATTGTCTGTATTCTGTCAATCATGTTTTAAATAAACACTAATTGGCCAGGTAGGAAATATAGGTGGGAAAACCAGACTGGAAGTAGAAATGATGTAATGAGAACAGGAGAATTCTGGGAAGGAAGAAGTTAATTCCTCCCACTCTTGCCCAGACCACCGAAACCCTAACTAACATGAAATCTTCATCACTCTGTTAAACCTCTCTGGGGACATTTTCACAGACACACCAGTAGTGATTTCAAGCCCAGCCAAGTCAATGATGAGGATTAATCATCATCAGGAACCTTAAAACAAAAACAAAAACAGATATCAGGTTTAAATCCTATAAATCTTATTCTCATCCTATAGACTCCAGATATCAACCAATTCAACAAATAATGTTCAACCCAAACCACTGCCTTCCCACGCCAGGGTGACAATGTTAGGTCCTTTGTAGCTTTTGTTGATTACACTGTACGGGAGTGAGGTGGGAGTTAGTTACAGGCGTTTAGATCATGCTTATATTGAAAAAGCAAATTTAAAAGTTGCATGTGTGGAAATGGAGCTCATAACAATACCCATAAAAACTCTCAGTGCCTCTGTGTCTGCTGAGCCTTTATGAGACCTATAGCTATAGTTTGTATATAAATACAGAAAACGGAGAAGGAGAATGTGAATGAAAAAAAAAAAAAGCTTGGGGTTTTATAACTCTCCTGGGTTTCTGTTTTACCAAGATGTGCTGTGTAACATGGGGACTCCTTAACACTACGCTTTGAAAATTCTTATTTATTCTTTTTGGTTTCCCTCGAGTCAGGGTCTCAGGCTGGCTTCAGACTTCTGGCAGTCCTTGCCTCTGCCCCCTGCATCTGAGAATTCAGGCACGTACAACCGTGCCTGGCTTCCCATTAGAACTGTGGTTTTTTTTTTTTTTTTTGAAACAGGCTGTTTATGTAATCCTGGCCAAGCCTCAGACTCACTGCAATCTTCCTGCCTTTGCCTCCTCACGCGAGCTAGAGTTTCAGGCTTGCATTGCCATGAGTAGCTCTACACACACACACACACACACACACACACACACAAACAAGTGACATATATGTGTGTATACACATATGTAATGGTGCATGAGTTCTTTTTCAGTCTGTTTTGTCTTATTGAATCTGGAGTGCTCTATTTTTCAAGCAGGCTGGCAGCATTAAAAAATTCCTCTCAATACCTATCGAACAATCTCATCCTCTTTAAATAGCCAGGTTAATTTTCATTGTTCATACAGATTAAGATATATTTAATTAATGAATATCTTGGTTATTTAAAAGTTCTCTATTATATCATTAATATCCATGTATATTACAGACTTCCTGTAAGATAGACCATTAGAAATAGTATTATTTTAGTCCACTGTGGGGTTTGTCACTGTCATCTCAGAACTTGGGACACGAGCTAGGATGACCTACTGTGAGTTCTTAGACCAGCCAGGGCAACATAGCAAGACCCTAGTTTAAAATAATACTGGCATCCATTGCTCTTGCAGAGGTCTTCCAGTGTTTGGTTTTCAGCATCTGTGTTGGTCCAAATATAATCACCTGTAATTCCAGCTTCAACGTCCTGATTCTCCTCTTCTGTCCTTTAAGAGCATGTGGGCATACTCATAGATACACACACACACATAGACACACACACACACACACACACAGCACAGTTTTAAAAAGAACTTAGAGACCTACTGTGGTGTCATATGCTGTTAAGATCAGAACTCAGGAGGCAGAGACGGGAATCTCTTAGTTTCAGAAGAGCTTGGTGTGAGACCCTGTCTTTAAAATACTTTAAAACACTTTTTCTTTCTCCCTTCCTTCTTTCCTTCCTTTCTTTTTATTTTCTTTTTAGTTTTTGTTTTTCAAGACAGAGTTTCTCTGTGTAGCTCTGGCCTTGGCCGTCCTGGCACTGACTCTGTAGACCAGGCTGGCCTCAAACTTACAAAGATTCACCTATGTCTGCCTCCTGAGTGCTGGAATTAAAGGTATGAGCCACCACTGTCCTGCCAAAATACATTAAAAGATTTTTTTCTTTTAAATTCAAAGGAAGTAGGTGTCAATATATTTGTGGCTACTGTCAAATTAACCCAGCAAATACTGTGTAAATGGAACAGCGATGATAATTCATTTTTCTGATTCCTTTATCAAAACTGCCATCTTTTGATTGATAATTTGCCTTGTTTCTGATAGGAAATCACAAAATAATTTTTTTTATATTTTCTTTTTAGTTTTGTTCATTGTTGTTCTTTTATTTTATTGTGATGGACTATTTGTTTTCTCTTTATTATTGATACAGGGAAATCTAGTCCTTATACACTCAATATAATTTCTGCCATGTGTTATGAATATTTCCTTTTTTTATATGGTCTTTTAACATGATATATATCATACTTTACTAAGTGAAAATTTAGTGTTCATTAGTGAACATTAACCTTAAAATTTGTAATTAATTAATTTATATGTGTATTTGTGTGAGTTTATGTGCACCACATGTAAACAGGTACCCATGGAGGCCATTGACAAGGATTTCCAGTGCCCTGGTACAGGAGTTACGGGTGGGTATGAGCTGCCATGAGGACTCTGGGAACCACATTGGGGTCCTCTGTTAGAGTACTGTGAGTTCCCAGCTGCTGAACAGTCGTCTCTCCAGCCCCATGTAAAAATCTGAAGTCAGTCACGGAAACCAATGTAGTCAGTTATTTATGGTTGTGGATTATTATTTTAACTAGACAAAGATGTGTTCCATTTGTGTATGTGGCAGGCTATTACTTTAACTGTGTAAAGGTGTGTTACATTTGTTTACGCTGCATTTGTTTACCATGTAAGAATGTGTGTAGTTATGTAAAGATGTGTTGCATTGGTTTCACCTTTCCTGCCCACGGCACCTGATTGGTCTAATAAAGAGCTGACCGACCAACAACTAGGCAGGAGAAAGGACAGGCGGGGGCTGGTGGCCAGTGAGAATAAATAGGAGGAGAACTCTAGGCTCAGGAGGGGAACAAGAGAAGAAGGAGGTGGAGAGAATGTGGGAGACGCCTGAGGCCAGAAGCCAGGCAGCTGCCAGCCAGGCAGCCACACAGGAGAAACAGGGAAAGATACACAGAAAGAAAAAGTTAAAAGCCCCAAGGCAAAAGGTAGGTAGAGAGAAACCGGTTATTGTAAATTAAAGAGCTAGCCAGAAATGAGCCTAAGTTGGGTCGAGCATTCAAAACTAATAATAAGTCTTCATTTCATGATTTGGAAGCTGGTTGGTGGCCCAAAAGAAAAAGCCTGGTATAGGTTATGGCTTCTGGTTCTCTGTTTAGGAATGGCTTTGCTCTTTAAGACTATATATGTTCTTCTTTCTTGTCGTCATTTTTATTGTTATAATTATCCATTCAACTATTGATTTTGAAATACAGCATAAAGCAGAGATCTCACTTGCCTTTCTTTTCCCTTGTGCCTGACAATTAGCCTGACATGCCTTCTGTCAGTATGTACTAGCTGTTAGAAAAACATGAGTTTAACTCTGTTTGGCTGAAATTTCTGGCTATTCGTACATTAGTACAGTTTGATTAATTTATAATATATGATCATAATATGTTCTGATATCTAATAGAGCTTTTATTTTACTTTTTTAATTTAAAAATTTTATGTGTATGTATGTGTTGTCTGTATGTATGTCTGTGTACCACTTGCATGCCTGGTGCCCACGGAGGCCAGAAGAGGATGTTGGATCCTCTGAAACTGGAGTGACAGACAGTTGTGAACTGTCATGTTGGTGCTGGGAATTGTACCCAGGTCCTCCAGAAGAACAGCCAGTATTCTTAACCATTGAGGTATCTCTCTAGCCTTGTTGTTTTGCTTTTGTTTTTTTTTAAGTCAGTATTCAAATGCATTTATTTGTTCTCCACAGTTTGATTTTAGAAAGATTTCTTCTCTGACTATTTGATGGTGTAATACTGAAGTAGCTAACTTACATAATATCCGCAGATGCATAATATCTATTTTTCCTTTGGAGCGCATGACGGGACTCTGAATGCATCCTTAAATACGGGTTTGGAGCTGTAATTGTACAGTATGCAAATTATTCCCAGGAAACATATACTTTTTTCCTGTTGTTTTAAAGCCGATTTCTTACACGTGTGCCACAACCAGGAGGATTTGACACAGGCCGTCAAACTGCAGTAGCTGGTAGCAGCATTTCATCTAGGGCCCCAGCCTTTCAGGTGCTGCCCCTTGTATGGGATGAGCTCTACCTATACTTGCTCCTTATTGCTCGCTCACAGGCTCTTGAGGCAAAAGCATCCAGAACAAGTCAGTAAGCCCTAGAACTAAAGACAATAAACCAACATGAGTTAAATTCCTCAAATTCTACCTGTGCTCAAATTAGTAGCATCTCTATTGACAGGAACGTGTGGTCTTGTCTTTCTTTACCCAATGCATATGTGAAGGCTTCAGCTGGTTGAAAGGTCAGCTGAAAGTTTTTACAGTGTTATTTTCAGATTTTACCTACAAAATTAGCTACCATCAATTGTTTTGCTGATAATTTTTATATTTCATTAAACATGGAAACCCCTAGCCTGTGTTGTTGGGCTAGAATTTATTGTCTTTCCTGAGGTGCATAGGCAGCAATGGAGTTCCTTTAACTTGTGAGTGCTGCAACCGTATCAGTAATTGTCAGGTTGTTGAGATTTGCTTACGGAATATCCTGAGTAAATTTATGAATTTCAGTTAACAAAGTTTGAAATAAGGAAAACCAGACAGTTATTTTAACAAAGTTTAAACCAAGGGCAGAGAATGAATCTGATGTTGATGAGTGTGCTGGCTGCCATCTGTATGGGAGACTTGCTTCTTTTCCTGGAATATACATAAGCCTGGCACTCACTTTAAGATCGTGTATACCAATTCATTCACAAGAAGAGCCCTGAAATATTGAACCACCTATGCATCTTCGTCACGATTTCTTTACCCAGTCAAGAGCTCCTGGGTCACTCAGGCTGATCTACAGTGTACAGAAACCTCCCCCTCTTCAGCCTCGCAGGTGTATTGCTGTTCTCCATCCAGAAAATGCTTTCATTTCAAAAACAGAAGCATTAAAATGGGAAGGTGTGTGTTGTGTGTATGTATTTGTATGTGAGTGTGCTCAACTATGTATGTAAGTATGGAACCAGAGGCTGATTTCAGGCATCATTCTGTATTGCTTTATCTTACTATTCATTTGTTTTTCAAGACAGGGTTTCTCTGTGTAGCCCAGGCTGTCCTGGAACTCAGTCTGTAGACCAGGCTGGTCTTAAACTCAGAGATCTGCCTGCCTTTACCTCCAGAGTGATGGGATTAAAGGCATGTGCCAACACTGCCTGGTTCCATTTTAGTTTTGAGGCAGGGTCTCTCATTGAATCTGTGTCTTACCCTTTACCTAGACTGCGTGGCCTGGGATTTATTAGTCTTTATTCCTTTCTTCACCTCCCAGTTCTGGGGTTACAGGCACACACTACCACAATTTATGCATTTCCTTGGGATTCCAACTTGGGTCCTCTTGCATGTGTGGCAAAGGCTTTACCCATTGACTTAATCTCTTTAGCTCCTAAAAACTGTAACATTCCCAATCATGCGTGCGAGGCTTACTAGTGTCTTAGTCACTGTTCTATTGCTGGGAGGAGACACCCTGATCAAGGTAACTCTGATAAAAGAAAGTGTTTAACTGGGGGCTTGCTTACAGTTGCCAAGATTCAGTCTCTTATCATCAAGGTTGGGAGCATGAATGGAGCTGGAGTAGTAGCTAAGAGGCCCTGAGTGAGAAACTGGGCCTGGCCTGGGCTTTGGGAACTTCAAAGCCCACCCCAGGGACACACTACCTCCAACAAGACCACACCTCCTAATCCTTTAAATCCTACCAAAGAGTTCCACTCCCTCCGACTAAGCTTTCAAATATATGGGTCAATGGGGGGGGGGGGACATTCTTATTCGGACCACCACAAATAGCTTTGTGGTTTGTTTATTGCTGAGGTTCTGTTCATATGAAACCTGGGCTCCATCAGGCAGGCTTCCTGCACGCGGTACAGGAGGCGGCTGAACTGGAAGGCGTGCCCTTGGAAGCTGGTGCCTGGCCACAGAGGCTGGAAGCAGCCCTCTCAGGGCGACGGTGCCCCAGCTTTTCACTGAGGAAACCAGTGCGTCTTTGGCTGACCCATATCTTCTCTATTCGAGGACTTTTGGAAGCGTAATTTGCCTGCTTGGCAGTCCTGTTTCTTTTTTAGCCAAGAGGCAAGGGGTTCATCAAACCGAAGTTGAACCTGCAGCTTCACTTGAAAAAAAAAAAAAAAATCACAGTGGTTGATGGAAGAATCAGCAAAGCCTTTGAACTCCTCAGTCAAGCCAGGCAAATTATAACTTGGTTCTTGACTGAAATATGAGTTTCCTTTTGAACTGCTTGGCATCCTGAATGCACAGTTCCCAGGCTTCCATAACCAGCACCAGCGGTGTTTTTGATTCACTTTTATAGGTGATGTTTCTTGTTTCTAGCTTGAATACACATCTTATTCTTACTGGAATAATTAGGTGACATACGTCTAGTCAAGCTAAATCAAGTCAAGTAACACAAGAATTAGCCAGTGTTTGCTGAGGAATCATTTCATGAACCCCAAATTGTGGTTTTATGTCCAGCAGAGTCCCAGCTCTCGTTCTGATCAAATGCGACAGAAATTCATGAAAATCCATGAATCATCTTTAACTATGACCTCTTAATAAAGTGAAAGTTTGTTTTACTAATCTGCATATAATTTTAAGTGCCTTTGAGTTTAGCAATGCAAAATACTACTATTAGTCAATGGTTCTGTGGGTCGTGACTCCTTTGGGAACCCTCCATCTCCAAAAATATTTACACTGCTATTTTTAACGGTAGCAAAATTACAGTTATGAAGTAGCAATGAAAATAATTTTATGTTTTGGAGTCACCACAACATGAAAAGCCTTATTAAAGGGTAATTAGGAAGGTCGAGAACCACTGTGCTAGATTCTGTCATGAGAGCATCATTGTGCCTAGAAACCTGAAGGGGGTAGCATCCTTATTGTCCCAGATCCTGGTCTAGTTATAGTGTACCATCTTTTTTACAGAAGGCAAGAGCATCAGCACCTTTCTCCCAGCCTCCACTTGAGATCCTTACCCACCGACTTTCTTACTTACTGTTGTTACTCTTACAGAGAGAACGTTGAGGTACTCCCGAATTTCTAAGTTGAAATTCCTGTAGCACAGCACACAAATGTACGGACTTCAACTAAAATAGATAATTAGCCCCGGGCAGTGGTGGCTAATTATCCCACCTTTAATCCCAGCACTGGAGAGGCAGAGGTGGGCGGATCTCTGTGAGTTCAAGGCCAGCCTGGTCTACAGTGCTAGTGACAGGACAGGCTCCAAAGCAACACAAAGAAGCCCTGTCTTGAAAAACTGAAAATAAAATAAAATAAAGATAATTAGCCTGACAAAGTGGCCCATAACTGAAATTCCAGCACTTAGAAGGCTGAGCTAGAAGGATTGAACCTAGTTCAAGTCTGGCTTGCTCTATACACTGAGTTCCAGGCATGCCTAATTTAGAGCAGAACCTTGTCTCTGCAAAACCATTTTAGATAATAAAATAAATAATTACTGTTATGTAAATACTACTGAAAATCGGCATTCTTGACTTTCTTTTAAAATGATTTTAGGGCATCCATTGAGTATGTGTGTGTGCGCACACAAAATTAGTGCACACTGGTGCACACACACCCTGGTGTAGTTCAGAGTTCAGAGAACAACTTGTGGTTTGAGTCAGTCTAGGGTAATAGACTATTAAGTTTTTTTCTGGGACAATACTTTCTTTGGTTTGTTTGTTTTTCAAGATGGGGTTTCTCTGTGTAGCCCTAGCTGTCCTGAAACTAGCTCTGTAGACCAAGCTGACCTCCAAATCACAGAGATATGCCTGCCTCTGCCTCTGCCTCCTGAATGCTGGGATTAAAGGTGTGCACCACAACAGCCTGGCTGTGTGGGGCAATAGTTTTACCCCAGGGCTCAGCAGGATTTTGTGAGACCTGTTGGGTGGTTCCAAGCTGAGTAGGCAGCATATTAGTTTCTTTGGTAGTTGCACCACAAGCGAGATTACTTAATAGACATCAGTTTTCTTGCACTTCTGGACATCTGAGAAAGTAACCAAACCTGGCCTTATGTAGGTGCCGCCATTCCTTAGCACCCCTTGCTCTACTCCTGTCTCAGCGGCCACCCACACGTGACTTTCTTCTCTCTTCATATTTCTCTAAGCCCTCTTGTTATAAAGCCTCTAGTTATTAGGTCGGGGACACACTTCAGTCTAGTATGACCCTGTTTCAACATAATCACATCCACAAAGACCTACAAAGGTCACATTCCGAAGTTCTGAGAGGAAATGAAATTTTGGGAAACACCATCAACACACAACGGGCCACACAGTGTCTATTGTAACAACTCTTTTACAGTAGCAAAACAGTCTCAGGATGCATCCCTGGCTGACTTGAGACTGGCTATATGACTAGGCCAGAACTTACAGAAATGCTCCTGCCTCTGCCCCCTAAATGCTGGCAGTAAAGTCTTTTTTCTTTTTCCCCAGCAGTTCAACAGAACACTCTTGGTTTGTAGATGACAGTGTTAGTGAGCCAACAGAGAACTCTAGGCTGATATTTCTTCCTCCTGCTCGTAAATACAGGGGCCAAATCCTGAGTAAACCTGTTTGTGATTTACATTCAGAAACTTTAACTGGATAACTCCATGTTCCCTCAGAGAGGAAGCCAGACCAGCCCTCCATGAGGCCTGTCTGGCAGTGTCATTCCGTACTGTTCTTGCCAAACTTCTGGTGAGGATTTAACTGTCAGGAGGAAGGAGTGATGCAGGTTTAAATGAAGAACGTGACCTAAAGTTTTCGTGTTAAAGGATTAGAACATTTCCCACTGGGCTTGGTGTTCACTCTGCCAAAAGTTTGAGTATACTTAGAGGGGGGGGGGGATTTTAAATGAAAGGCTTCGTGTGACTCAATGCCACATGGCATTCTGGGAAGATGTTCTCAATCCCTAGACACTCTGCAGAGGCCAGATACTGAGCATCTGAAAGGCCTTTATCTTCTAAAGCTAAGACTCACGACGGCATCCAGGGCCAAACAATTCTAAACTCTCTGTTTACTGTGCAAATGGCTTCTAGCAAATGGTATACAATATTATATATGAAATTACTGTTAAGGGTTGTGATTCTGTGGTTGACTTTCCTAATTACAGAGGCAATATGTGCTTACTATAGATGAAAACAATGCCAAAATGAATAATATGAAAATCAAAATTCCTCATAATCCCAATTCCCAGAGGTAATTTCTAAGAAGACTCTGGTATTTATTTTTCTAACCAGCTTCCAGACCATGGGATTGCAAAGGCAGGTGAAAGGATACGTACTGAATACACATTTTACATGGTTTTAAACAGATTCTAGGACAAAGCCCATGAGCGCAAAGAACAAGCGTGATTAGGGCGGTGCTACAGCTAATCACACCCTGAACTTCCCATACATTGATAGGAGACGTAGTAGCTGGGCTTCTCCTGGCTAAGGCGTACATAGTTTGGATTTGTTTTACTTCTAGTAAGTGAAGAATGGCGTAGCATATACATTCACGGTGAAGTCTCGTTATACAATGTATCCTTGTATCCTTGGGTTCTGCTGTAGGCAATATAAGCGGACATATATTTGGTTTTCCATCCGTAGCACATGTCACTAATAGAGGTTTCATCGTGCTGATAACTGGAAAATTCTGTGAGCTAGCCTTGGTTTGACTTAGGGAGGACTTCACTGTCAGGACTGCAAGTACATTTTATAATGACGACTGTGCTTTGAGGACTTAATAGCGCAGAGCACAATGGCTGAATTATTGCCATTCTTAGACAACATGGACATATTTGTGTGAGAAAAGAGATAATCCTTTGTTTCTACGCAGAAGTGGAATAGGCAGTCTTCACACGTAGAGTGTGTCTACCATATGACAACATACTTTATTACTAGTATTTTAGGAGGTAAAATGGGCTTTACAGCAACACAGATCAAGACATGAATCCTTTCCTTGTGCTATCTGTAGTTCTTTAGGAAACCTTTCTCTCTCTCAGCTCACCCACCCCCCTACACCTTTCTTTCTATCTTCACATTAACCTTCAAGTGTACCTTGATGGTTGCCAGGCTGTTGAATGTGCTTGCACATTTGGGTAGGAGCAGAGTTTAATGGGTGGAATTTTAGAGAAGGAACTGCCCAAGGAAACATTATGGTGGTGTTACAGACCGTGATGTACATACACATGGCAGCATAGACAGTTTGATGGGCTGTGGGTAGTATTCAGTGTGAAGGCTAAAGGATGCCAGGCAAATGGGTCTCGAGTACAGCAGCTCTTATCCAGTAAAGTACTTCATGCACTGGGCAGCAGTCAAGAGCTCACCATGCGCTGAGCAGCGGCCAGAGTCCTCTTGAGTTCCGTACCTGAGCTTCGTAAAATTCCCCAAGGAAACTGCACATCATTTCTAGTGCTGTTCAAGAGACAAATGTGGTCCAACTTAAAAGTAACAAGGGTCATGATAAATATTTGGAACCTAGCTCAATCCATTTGGGCTGCTATAACAAAATATGTGTATTACATAATTTATAAACAACACAATTTTGAACTTGGAGGGGACATTGCATTCCAGCCACCAGAAAACCCAAATTATGTAAGAAGCTTTCTAAGACAACAACAGACACAAAACAATTATGACTTAAATATCTTATGTAGTGGTCCATCTATCTTGAATAAGCTTTTGATATGGAACATTAGAACAGCACAGTTATGTGATTCTATAAAGGCTTCATTGATCTGCAATGTAACTTTATCAATTCAGCGTTACAATGATTAATGTTACCTGTTTCATTTCTACCCGAGTTTGGTTGTGGGGTTACTAACCAGGAAAGGAATGGTCTGTAATGTTGTAACTCTTTAATTATATCCCGCTTTTTTGTCTAGACAAAAATGGCTCTTATTCTCAATATTTTGCAATTTTTATACTTCTGACGTTTTTCTTTCTCTTTCTCTCTTATGTGTATGTGTGTGTGTATATGGGAGAAAGAGTTTTGCTATGTATTCTAGGATAACCTTGAACTCACTTTGTAGCTCAGACTAGCCTCAAGCTTTCAAAAATCCTTCTGCCTTCTATTTGTAATATGTCATGCATGCTTAAATGTTTTCTTATCATCATTCTTAAATAAGAAATTATGACAACTTTTTTATACTTCATTCCTAAGGAATGACTAGATAGTGCCCTGATGTCTTCATGGTTTTTTGAATCTAGGATTAGCTCTTTCCAACTAGGTGTTGTGATGCATGTAACCCTAACACTTGGCCAGCTAAGACAGGAGGATCTTGGGTTTGTAAGCCTGGGGTATAGTGAGACAGAGGCTCAGAGAAACTGGGGGTGGGATAATGTGGAGTGAGAGAGGAAGAGCCTTCCTCCAAGTGAGTCAGAGAGGAGATACTTGGAGAAATTTCTGTAACTGTGACCATTTTAGGTCAATGTATCTGTTAACCTTTGCTAAAGAAACAAAAACACACCCAAGTAACAATGCTTTGAGTAAATGTTTGTTATTTCCCTGTTTTTGTAAGGTAGTAGGGTTGGGGTGGGATGGTCCAGGGTGGTCACTCACAAACACACAGTTACGTGCACACACACACACACACACACACACAGACATGTACACACATACACACACAAACACACATATACACACATGCACACAAACACACACATACATACATAATCTCACACACAAATACACAGATATATACACACACACATGTCTAGGGTCTCACCTAGGAGGTCTGGGTGGTAAGGATGGCTGGGGCCTCTGGTATCATTCTGCAGCTAGCCTGGCCTGGTTCATTAGGTTTCCCAGCAGCAAAAATAAAAGGGGGGGAGTCCCACAATGCAAGATCTTCCCTCAACTTTCCACATAGCTCGTATTTTCTAATATGTGATTGCCCACAGCGGATGGCAAAGCAAAGCTCAGAGTCAAGGGTGACAATATAGGAGCTAGATCTGCAGCAACAAGGGGCTTCGGGAAATCTCAAGTTGATCCCAGCCAGATACTGTAGAAAGTGTTCTTTCTGTCTGGTAAGGCTGAGGCTTCTGAAGAAGGTAAACTTACATCCAATAGTTGTTGTAAGCGACACACCTATAAAACTTGAAGAAACCCATTCGTTTCAAAGGTTGGCTTTGAAAAAAACACAGTACCTTTTCTCTGCTGTGTTACAGGTTACAGATGTTTTCCTGTATGTTGCTTTATGAAACCTTTCCAGGCTTTCTGAGCAAGGCCCCTGAACTTGATCTTCGAATGACAGATATGTAAACACATATATGTCCATGTTTTAACACTTTGAATTTTTAAGAGAAGTAAGACTTGAGTTCAGCTCATTCTTTCTTTGAAGGTAGGGTCTCCATGAGGTAGCTTTGCTCTCTAGGAGGTCTGGAACGCACTGTGTTGTAGCCCAGGCTGTCCTTGCACCTGTGATCCTTCTGCTTCTGCCTCTTCAGTGCTGACATTCCAGGCATGCACTGCCGTGCCCAACTTTGAATTTAGAGTTAATTTTGTTTTGGAAATTAAAATGTAATTACATCATTTTTCTCTTTCTGTTTCCTCCCTTCTGCCTTCCCATGTACCCTTTTCCCCTTGCTATCTCTCAAATTCAAGGTCTCTTTCCTTTAACTGTTGTCATTCTCTCCCTGGCTCTCTGTCTCTGTCTCTCTCCTAAATATATAGATACAACCTTCTCATTGCATATGATGTGATTTGTGTGTATATGATTTCAGGCCTGAGCATTTGGTGTTGGATAACCAGGAGGTGGGATGACTCTTTCCTAGGGAAGACTGTTTCTCCCTCTCTCAGCCATGCCTTTGTGGCCTGGACTTCTTTGTGTAGAATTAGGACCCATGGGGATTTTTTCCTTTATTATTATTTTTAATTGTTATTTAAGACATCCATTGTGTACTTACGTGCCTAGAATGGTCTTAAAGGTTTGACAGCTCTCCCTGTCTCAGGCTCTCAGGTGTTAGGATGGTAAGCCTGTGCCACCATGCCTGATTTTTCTTTTGGTTGAGTATTTTGTATTCTGTTACATAGCTATGTTCCTCTGAGGTGTCCCACTAGCCACTTAATACAATGTTGGACAGAGACAAGAATTTATTAGAAAAATTTATAATTTTTTCAGCCATGCTACTTTTGTTTATTTGTTTGTTTGTTTTGAGACAGTGTTTCTCTGTGTAGCTTTGCCTGGCTGTCCTCAAACTAATTTGTAGACCAGACTGGTCTCAAATTCAGAGATCTGCCTGCCTTTGCTTCTGAAGTGCTGGGACTAAAGGTGTGCGCCACCATGCCTGGCTTCAGCCTTGTTACTTATATATCATATCCTTATTCAGTGAAAAGTATGAAGACCTGTAAATGCTTTAAAAGAAAAGCATGTCTAGGTCTGGAGATATGATGGCGCAGTTGGTAGAGCAGATCCCTAATGAACATGAGGCCTACAATCCAATCCATAGCACTGCCTAAAACTGCATTAACTGGGCATGGTAATTCACACCTATAGTCTCAGCACTTAGGAAGTGAAAGAAGGTATCTCAGAAGTTGAATGTTATCCTCAGCTACTTACTAAGGCCATTCTGAAATACATGACATCTTGGCTAAAAAAGAAAAGAAAAGAAAAAATCTATATTGAGCCAAATAAGGTGAACCATGGCTGTCAACCCACCCAACTCTCATGAAGCTGAGGCAGAGGAATCAAGAGTTAAGGATCCATGTCAGTGACATAGTGAGAACCTGTTCAGAATAGCCAACAAACAAAAGAAGCAAACATACAATAAACATCTATAGAAGTGATTATAAAAATGTGTATTAGTGACTCAAAAGTTTCTCTCTACCTGTATGAGTACAACTTCTTTGGAAACATACTTGAATAGTTACTGAACATTTTCTCAGCATTATACTTGCACATTTATTGAATTTCATAAATGTGGTTGGATGACTAATACTAACAACATCTGTGCCCATTGTTCATGGAAGAAATAGGTTGATCTTACATCTTTCATGAATTTAAGCATACATGCATGTGTTGTTTATGCATATGCTAACATATATATGCAGCATTGTATGTTTATGCATAATTGTGACATTTTATGTTTTGTTAATACTGCACTGACATACATATACATATATGTGAAAATACCTATTTTATTTTTCATTGCACAGGCATGGCTCTCCAACAGAAACTGCAGATTTTCTGTGTACCTTTGGCATTGGTGTGATAAATTATACCAAGAGATGTCTTTAAGGAGAGCTAACATTTTTAGGACTGTATGTTCACACAGTAACTGGAAAGCATTGGTGCTTTCTTGTCTCGTTCCACTGTGATCACCTAGATGTGCAGTTTGGGTATAGGCACATTGTATATCCAGCACCTAATTTGTTCCCTGGCACAATGTTTCACCTCGACAGAATGATCCAAAAAAGCACTGACTTGTCAGGTCCCCCGAGTCATGTAGACCATTAGTTGAGCTCGAGTTGGTTTCCTTAGTTCCTTCATCTTCAGTTAACCTATCTTATGAGCTTGGTGGAAGGTTTCCATGAGGAAAACCATTTGTAAACCATTAAAAGCTATAGAAGCACAACCCATAATATAAATATGCCTGAAAGATGCACCAATAGAAGGGCCTGATTTTAAATTCCTAATGATTGGGTTCATAAAAATGCCAAGGGTTTGGGAACTCTTCTTGGTGGTTCTCCAGTATCTATAAGTGTAGGAAGACTTGAGAAGTATCTCAAGTCTGGAAATACTCACACCGTTCTTGAATGATTCAGGCCAGGATCTCAGTCTAGTCATGAGCTCATATCCTACAATCTTTGTCAGCAGGCCTCACCCCAAGCAAGAATGGAAGGGGTCTGCAGATGCCCCAATGGTCTTTTCTGGAAGAATCGGCTTTCCTTCTTTTTCCTCTGTCCTTGTTTCCCTGACTGCAGCATCCTTAGACCCCCTTCACCGACTTGGTCTGGATTCTTTTAGTGTCTCCTAATTACATTCATAGCCTTGGCTTTCAGACCCAGGCACCTTTTAAGGCTAATTTATGGGCTATTTTGAAAGAAATTTCCTAGCATTTTATAGGGACTTTATTTACTTTAATGAGACCTCATCAATGTATTCAGTACAAAGAGCCTCACAGATTTGCTTTCCTGTTCTGGGCACTCGCCCTTCTCTGCCCCTCTGCAGGAAATTACATTGCAGGCAGAGGCCTCATGCAGAGAAAAGATGTCTCCTTATTCAGTGGAAGCAATTTCTGTCTTGTGTGTTGCTTCAACTGTCATAACATTCTCAAGCATGAGCTTCACTCTCTTGATTAATATTTATAGGCTCCTCTTTAAGCACCTGTAATGTCAGAGGCTGTGGGGGTGATCAGAACTGTACATGGCAAGCCGAGGAGTGGATGCAGCCTGCTCCTGCACAGAGGCCAGGGCTGTGCACTTGTCCAGCTTTAAAGGAGTCATACTCTGTCGAAGACCAGGGGAACATTGCCATCCTGCATCAAACGGATAGGCAATGAGCTGATGGACTTCACTGGAGTCTGGGCAGAAGACCCTGGCTCAGGGTCTACTTGCGGCTGGACTATCTTGGGAATTTTGACAGGTCTTGGAGGTTGAGACTTTTTATTTCCTCCTTGTACCATGGACACTCCGAATGGTTGTTAGCCTGAGCTTGTCACAAACAGGACAAATGGCAAATGTGTGCGGCTGCCTTCAAGACATTCTTGCATTCCTATATGGTTTACACTGGACTATGGAGCTCCCCTTGGAAAGTAGGGATTTCTAGGTTCAGGAAGGCAATGCCCGCAACTCAGTTGGCTCCCCAACACACTGTGTCTTGAATGACACAGCACTGTCACCCACCTCTACTAAACTGGAATACAAGAACTGGGCAGAGGGGAATGACAGAAGGTCAGATGACCGTGTGGATCGAGAGCATCCACAATGTTTCTCTGTTCTCCTCTTGAGGTACGAGATGACTTTTGATGGCCACCTTGTACATTGTGTCCATTTTCATGGCTAATTAATTTAGTTATTTGGTTATTGTAACTTACACACTTAAAATATATCTTAGAGATTTATAGGTATTCTATTTAAGACATGGTAGAACGCTGCCTAAACTTTAATAGCTAAGTCAAATGCTGCTTTTTTTTCAAGATATTTTTCCTCTGGTTCTAGCAGATGCCATGAAAGTTTGCCTTCTTGGCATCCCTACTTTCTAGTGTTTATTTTCTAGTGTTTATAGAATGCCTTCTGCTAACACATAAAGTGACTTTATGTGGATGTTTTAGCTCCTATTCTGTAAGTCTTACTTATCTTTTCATTCTTAAACTTCCGGGATAGGTTCTTGGACTTTACAGATAGTTGGTGGCATATAATAGAAGATACATTCAAAATCACCAACCAAATGAGAAGTCATGCCATCTGTACACATACCATACAAGGGATGGCTGCATACATTGTGGTGCTTTGAGAATAAAGAGGGAAATGGATGGGCAAGGGAAGAGACATGGAAGCAGACATGGTGCTCTGGTGGAGATGGGATGTGGGGGATGCTCTAGGAAAGAAAAACATTAGCGACTGCTATACCCAAAAAGGAAAAAGATGCCTTCGGAGAATTAGCGTCATGAGGTTATACAAGTAAATAGCAAGTAGAGGGTGGGTCTGGAAATCAGAAACGAAGGTACCTTGCTCCTTTGAAAGCAGGACTAGCTTGCCCCAAATTTTTGAGCAATGGAGAATCAAGATTAACCAGACATTTCAGGAAGATTTCTCAGGTAAAGTGAGCCAATATAGTGAGACTCCCTGGAGGCCTGTACCTGTGGATCGAGATGAGCTCTCTCAGCTGTTGCTGCCACCTTTTGTTCTGCTGGTGTGGACTCTAAGCCTCTGAAGCAGCAAGACCAATGTCACACTTTCTGTTAGAGGTCATCTTGGTCAAGGTGTTTCTGTCACAGTGACAGAAAGTGACTAATACACCAACAAGTACAATGTTGAGAGAAATGCTCAGTCTGTCTCTGCCCGACCTGGAGAGGGTTTCCACTAAGAAAAGATGAAACCAACATCGGAAGATGCACACATGCAGATAAAGCTTCCAGCCCCAGTTACCAGAACTGGGAGGCCATCTTCTACTCATTGCTAGGGCAATATAACTTGGACTTTCTCCCAGTCTGCCCTGAGGCAGTTTCCAGTTCTCTATTTCCTCCCAGGTCCTCAAGGTAGTCCTGGGGGCCTTTTGTTGTGAAATGGAAGACCGAAGAAGAAACAGAGTTTGAGGGTTTGGGGGCGATGGCAAGAGGAAGGCATAGCTTGTGGGAGCATGAGGTGGCTACTTGCCCTGGGGAGGCAGCCAGGAAGAAGCCAGGTGTGAATCCTTTTTCTGGAGATCTCCCCAGCACTGTACAAAATGTTACCTGTGCGAAAGAACTGGGAAGACAACTCTTCTGTGCAGAATTAGAAGACAAGCAAAACATTTTACTTAACAGTCTTAATCCTTTCTCCCATAGAAATAGATTAGGAAGCTATAAAATTTGATTTATATTTTCTTTTCATCTCTTAATAGACGCTGCCTCAGTTCATTGATATTTTATACCTGCTAATTCCTTGTCCCCCTGCACGTTCTAAAGAATCTGCTTGTCTAAGTCAGGTAAAGATAACTAGGTAAAACTGAACCTGACGTGGCCAGAGTGTGCACCACACCTCCGTTCCTCTTGCTTGTTTCTTCGTGTCTCACTGTTCATGAGCACAGACGGCATCTAGGAGTGACTGCTGAGCCCTGGGAAAAAGTACTTTCTGGTTCAACTTGTGTAGCTTTTCAATCAGCTTCTCTCCTCCACGCCTGGGAGAGCTCAATGCATCTATCCAAGTCTGGGGGTGGTGAGGGAGTCAGTTCCCCAGTGCTGGCGGTTCTCAGGGAGCTGGACCAGTGCCTGGTTGCTCCTGGGAATTGTGCTGTGGCCAGTGCAGCTGCGCTCCTCCTGAAGCAGTGGCCAAGAAAAGTCCCTTTCTATGAGCTGGTCTTTTAGCCCATAGACACCGAGGCACCAGGATATTGTAGCGGATTCGGGTGCTCCCTGCTCCATAAAGAGGACCTCCTGAGTTTGCCCCTTCTCTTTAGGCTCCTAGGCCCACAGTACCCACAGACTTCAGAAGACTGTAGAATTTTGAGTCTTTGCTCTCTTCAGAGACAACACCCTCACTCCCGAGGAGGTAAAATGAAAAAGGTCAGCGTAGAAGAATAGAAAACAGGCCTTCCTTTGGGTCCTTTCAGGGGCTGGAGGAGGTGGGGCGAGGTGGGAGAGCCTGAGTTGGGTCCAAGAAGGAAATCTGCTGCTTCAACCTGCTCCATGCTTTCTGTTTCTCCAAGGCTCTGAGCTGCATTTGCAGGCTCAGGTTCTGGCCAGAAGAGCCCTAACGCCTGCCTTTCCCTACATTGGGTTCTGTGGTTTTGTTTTTGTTTCCCTCCATGGACTGAAAGAGAATACCCGTGCTCCAAATTAATTACTATCACAATCCTCCCCACTGGGATACCTGGTGGTTTTTAGCTCACAGACAGATACTTCTCATCTTTTAAAGGACTTTGGCACAGGGTGTGTGTGTGTGTGTGTGTGTGTGTGTGTGTGTGTGTGTATGTGTGTGTGTGATGTACAAGCAAACTTCAGAAGATATAACTGATCCTGGAGTGTCGATGAAATTCAGGAAGCTGCCCCTCGAAGCTAGACAGGGGTCCGGGTTGGCCTGAACCTAAACTTTGAAATGGTAACTTCTTGACTGAGCTGCCCTTGCTTGTTTGATTGCTATTTTGTGCGGCACAGTCCCATATAGCCTTGGTGGGACTTGAACTTCAAATTCATGTGCCTGAGCTTGCTCCCAAACAAGCAAGGGTCCCTACTGGAAAGACAGATGCACAGGGTGGAGGTAAACCAATTAAAAAAAATTTTTTAATTTTACTTTTGGGATGGGGGGATAAAGTCTCTACCTCCAGACTGCTAGGGTTACAAGTCTGAACATCGCTTCAACCCTAACACATATTGACTTTTGGTTAGACTGGTCTATCTCATCCAGCTCCTGACTCTGAGGGGTATACTGCCGAGCACTGTGTGAGGGAGAAGGAGAGTCATGGAGATGCTTGGCAAGAGTTGGCATCTATATGGTCATGTGTGTTGTTTGGACTGAAATCCCATAACTTCTCCAGGCAGTTTAATTCTGTGCGGGGACCAACTTGAATAATTAAACAAAGCAAAGCTGTGGCAACAGTGTGCTCCGGGTACAACACAGCTGTGATTTCAGGAGCTCAGGGAGAGAAGGAGTGGGGGGCTTCTGTCGCAGCAGAAGCTTGCTCCTAACAAATGACGATTTAGCTGACACCCGAAGCGCCTGAGAACAGCGGCTGCAGAGGGTGTCCTGTCAAGAGATGGTGGGCTGTCAGGGTGTGATGGTGCGGTATTAAAGGAGTGGTTGAGAATGTCTTGGCTCTGGGCATCTTATAAACTGAAATTCCGTGCCATGGTAGGCCACCCACAATGCCTTCCTTTGAATTGAAAATCAGATACCTTTTGAAATAGTTGATGATAGCCCAAAGAGTGAGACAGGCTGAAGGCTGTGTAGTAGATGTAATGAGAGCGGCACATTTGAAAGGCTTCCTGCCCCATCCCCACCCTCGCCTGCTCCCTCTTATTGGGCAAGGATTAAAAAGTAAGGAGAGTTGATTTTCTGCTGCTAGACCCTGGGATTTCTGGTGCAGAAGGATTCTCTTTTCTTTGATGGGGATGTGACGGCTTTTTGTTCCCCGGCAGCACAGGGATGCTTTTCAATGTCTTCCTTCCTCCCCAGCGGCATTCAGTCCTGAAGAAGCATTTGCATAGCGAGCTTGATCTGTTCAGCCAGTGAGAACTGGAGCAGGTTAAACTCTGGAATAATCTAGCGAAAATGATCAGGGGTCTAAACGCTGCAGACCTTTGAAGCCCTGGCCTCGGCCACATAAACAAACCCAGATGTGATTCTACAGAACAGGACAGTTGATGTCATTTACATGCTTTGACTTCTGAGGTCTCCAAGAAGAATCATGAATTTGTACTCTTCTTCTGTGATTTGAGGGCACTTGCAGATTTGGGGGTGGGGGGCTTTTGTCACTTTAGGAGCCCTGAGTATTTACTTGGAATGTGTAAGGCCCAGAGTTTGCTTCCCAGCAACAACGGATCAAGTCTCCCAGTACCACCCCGCCCCTCCCATTTTTAGCATGGGCAATTCACATGGTAGTTTACATACGTAAGCATCTCAGAGATGGGGATGTAGCACTGGTGGAAAACTGGACATGATGGTTGTGCCAGTTAGTTTTAACTGTCGGCTTGACACAGCCTAGAGTCGTCTTGGAAGAGATGTTTGGAGAAGAATTATCTAGATCAGCCTCACTTAAGGGCGCGCGCGCGTGTGTGTGTGTGTGTGTGTGTGTGTGTGTGTGTGTGTGTGTGTGTTGGGGGTGGGAGTATTGTCATGTTAATTGAAGTAGGGGGACCCAGCCTCTTCTAGGCGGGGCTGTTCTGTCCACAACAGTGTAAGAGAGGAGAACTCTAGCTGACAGCAAGCAGCCACGGGAGCTTTTATTTTCTTTGATCTTGACTGGGGATGAGCTGTGAGCAGCTGCTTGAGTTCCTGCCTTTACTTCACAGAAATAATGGGCTGTAACTTCGAATCGAAAGCCATCTAAATCCATTTCCCTCTCTTATGTTGCGTCTTTTCTGAGTATTTGCCACGGCAAGAAAAATAGAGCAGGACAGTGACACCTGTGTGCTGTGTAGACTCAATATCTGATCGGTCGGCAGAGGCAGCAGGCTCCAGGTTCAAAGAAAGAAAGAAAGAAAGAAAGAAAGAAAGAAAGAAAGAAAGAAAGAAAGAAAGAAAGGAAGGAAGGAAGGAAGGAAGGAAGGAAGGAAGGAAGGGAAGGAAGGAAGAGAAGGAAGGAAGGAAGAGAAGGAAGGAAGGAAGGAAGGAAGGAAGGAAGGAAGGAAGGGAGAAGAAAAAAACAAAAGAGAAGAAAAGCAAAGGGAAGGAAAAGGAAAAATTTATAAACTTCTGAAACATGACACATATTGATATTATTTTAACTGTTTTAACCTTTGAGAGTTCACATGACTTTTCTATCTCCTCTATTGACTCTCTGTCCCCTTTTGTCTACTGGAAAAGGTTCCATTGGGAACTTGCCTCCCCTTCCTTTTTTGCCATACATTTCCTTTGTCGTGTCATTAGATTGGCTTTGTGGCAACTTAAAGTTCACAGAGTTCGTTCCCCAAGTGTCTTTCTCCCCAGATATTGGCGGCTCTGTGGCAGTCAGCCCAGGAGGCCAGTGAAAGCAGGCAGGGCCTTTCCCTCTGAGTCACTCTGTGTGGAGTTCTCTCCACTCTCTCCTCTGTCCATCCCTTCCTCTAAGCCCTGCCCTGTCCTTCCATCCTGTGGAGGCTCTATGTTCTGGAGCCGCCTGGCTCACCTCCCACTCTTAAGTACCCCAGGCCTGTGTGTTCTTATTTGGTTTCCCTCAGCTTTGGTTACCATAAAATGCTTCACACAGACGCACACAATAATAATAAGTAAACTAGAATGAAGAATTGCCAACTGTGGTGAGTGACACCTGCGTGTCATCGCCGTGGTTGGGAAGCTGAAGTAGGAGGACTTAGGAAAGTTGGAAGACAGAGGACATACTGGACTACATAGCAAGATTCTGTCACTAAAAAAAAAAATGTTTTTAAGTGTCAGAAGTAAGAGAAGGATATTTCTTCATTCAAGTTCAATTCTTAGTAACAATTACTTTCCATTTAAGGTAAGAATGGTGGCAAAATGGCTGAGCAAAAAGGACACAGCAATTGACAGAAAAATGGCAGTGATTTAAGCATCCCTAGCAGTATAATCAAGACAAGGGGAGATGTGCTGAAAATAATAAAGCTGTGGTGACTCCACACTTCTCTCAGCATAGCACTGCTCAGAAGGAACCTACCCTGTGCAGTGAACCAGCAAAATGCACGGGAGGACCTACTGTGTGCAGCAAACTAGGAAACTGAAAATAAACTGTCCCCAATGCTGTGCTCCCCTTGGTACTTATTTACAAACCATCAATCCCATCTCCCTGTTGCCAGAGAAATGGAAAAACAAGGCAAAGAGAAGGTGACTTTCAGTTTGAGGATTATGCTGTGTCATCCATAAAGGATTTACAACAAAAGGGTCATTTTAGAAAGACGAAAGCAGGACAATGACTTTGTTTTTGAAGCACAATCATAAGTAATTTGTTAATAAAATTCCAAGGTGTTGTCTTTGTTACTATGACAAAGTACCTGAAGCAACCAGCTTCGTAAAGAAGGAGCTCTATTTCGGCCCACAGTTTCAGGTTTTAGCTCATGGTCATTGGGCTCTGTGGCCTTTGACCTGTGTTTAAATGGTCCATATATCTCCACATACATAGGTGGGAGATCATCGCAGAGAACCCATTCACATCTGCACTGCCAGGAAGCAAACACAAGGAGCTGGGAAGGGGCATACCCCTTCCTTCCAGA
Organism: Alexandromys fortis; assembly: GCF_014885135.2. Classification (NCBI taxonomy): domain Eukaryota; kingdom Metazoa; phylum Chordata; class Mammalia; order Rodentia; family Cricetidae; genus Alexandromys; species Alexandromys fortis. Next base: position 3,005,358 of record NW_026067910.1, on the reverse strand, counting down.
TGGCCCCACCTCCTGGAAGTCTACCCAGTTCCCGTGCAGGCTGAAGACACCCTCAGCCCTTGGACCTTTAGGGTGGGAGATGGAAGCTACAGCAAAGTACAAAGAATGGGACTGAGGTTGACCTGCTGGTGAACGTTGTCTAGACCTCCCATTTGTTCATGTTGGGCTGAGTTCTGAGTCTAGAGTAAAGGGGGTATTGGGAAGGAAATAAATAATGTCGATGTCTTTTTGTGGCTATAGAGAGACTGGCTGTGTCTGGAGGAGTAAATAACTGGTTAATGACTTGAGAAAAGTAACCAAGGCTACAGGAGTGAGCATCTCTGAAAGGCCCTGTAGTAAATGATACTTTTAAATGAAAACTTACAACATGGATGCCAGTACGTGTCCAAGCAGACTCTTTAATAAATGCGTATAGCGTGCTTTCTTAATGCAATGGCTAATATCACAGAGAAATTTCATTATCTCTTCTTTTTTTATTTTTTTATATTCTTTTTTTATTTTTGTTTGTAATTTATTAAAGATTTCTGTCTCTTCCCCACCGCCACCTCCCCTTTCCCTCCCCCTCCCCCAATCAAGTCCCCCCCCCTCGTCAGCCCAAAGAGCAATCAGGGTTCTTTGCCCTGTGGGAAGTCCAAGGACCACCCTCCTCCATCCAGGTCTCGTAAGGTGAGCATCCAAACTGCCTAGACTCCCACAAAGCCAGTACATGCAGTAGGGTCAAAAACCCATTGCCCATGTTTTTGAGGTCTCAGTAGTCCTCATTGTCTGCTATGTTCCGTGAGACCTGTTTTAACCCAGGCTTTTTTCTAGATGCCCTTCAATTGAAGAATGGATGAAGAAAGTATGGAATATATACATATTAGAGTACTACTCAGCAGTAAAAAACAAGGACTTCTTGAAGTTTGCAGGCAAATGGATGGAAATAGAAAACACTATCCTGAGTGAGGTAAGCCAGACCCAAAAAGAGGAACATGGGATGTACTCACTCATATTTGGTTTCTAGCCATAAATAAAGGACATTGAGCCTATAATTCGGGTTCTTAGAGAAGCTAAATAAGAAGGAGAACCCAAAGAAAAACATATAGGCATCCTCCTAAATATTAACCTTCATTATCTCTTCTTAAGGTTCCATGGAGGAGCCTTTAGCAGAGCGAATTGTCACTGTTGCTTCTCTGGTCATGTCTTCGCAGGCACTGGTGGGAAAAGTACATTTTTTGTGACACTAAATGCCATTTGTGTAGATATTTTTCTTCTAAATGTGTCCTGCTGTAAGAGCCCCACAGTCTTAGGGCGCAGTGACAACTCAGCCCATCAGCTGTATTTTCCTCTCTCCCTAGTCATCTGTCCATGGCTTACATAGCACCAACGGAATGGGCTATTTCTGAGCATTTACTTTGTAAATGATATTAATTTTCTAAAAGGTTTTTCATGTCTTGAAGGTCCTTGGACATCTAGCCTTGTCTTTCTCTTCCTCTCATCCCAGTTTGATAACTCTTGTAAAGGAGATTATTTTAATGACTTCGGTATCTTTGGATGAAAGGCAGGAGTACAAAGCACTGTTCTTGGAGAAAGCGTGCGTGTTTGTCACTGTTCCAGATGATAAAATTTCTCAGGCTTCAGGTTTGGGAATGAGTAGACAACAAGGATGTTAAAATTAGGACGGAAGACTCACGACAGTAACAGCAAGCCCCTTGACTGCATGTAAACAGAAGAGCTTTGAGATGACATTCAGCCATTCTCTAAACTCAAGCAAAACATTGTGTTTTCACAATGTAAGCAAGCATTATGTAGATCCTTAGCTCAAAAAATTTGGAAAAAAATAAAACTGTCCACACGTATATGCACCGCAAGGAAATGGAACCAGCCTAGATGTCCATCTGTAGATGAATGGATAATGATAATGTGATATGTATATACAGTGGAATTTTATTCAGCTATAAAGAAAAGTGAAGTTATGAAGTCTGCAAGAAAATGTGTGGATCTGAAAACCATTATTTAAATGAAGTGGCCCAAACTCAGAAAGGCAAATATCGCATGTTTTCTGCTGCTCACGTCTAGCTTAGGATGGCTCACCCTTTCCCACGGGCTTACCCTGTGAGACTGCTGATGAGGGTCTATCCTGGGCTTCTCCCTCTGCTCTCTGTCTTTTTTTTTCCTATGCACTTTCTGTTGGATAGCTATTGGGAATACAGAAAACACTTAGTGTGTAAGGTCCTGAGTGAATGTATGCTCTTGACATGGGCACATGTCAAGGACCCTAGTCTCTGACCCAGGAGGAAATAGGAAGACTTTCCTCAGGGCCAAGTGTAAATGTTGAGAGTGTGTGCAGAAAATGTCCACTGTACGTTTTTCCCCCAAGTGTTTATGGCTTAAAGATTGTTCCCCTACAGAGACTGCTCCTACTGAGATGAGTTAAATCTGCCTCCCTGATCCAGCTGTGTTCCCTGCCGGCCGTTTATCTGCACGTAATAGCCCCACCTCTTTATTCAGCCATATGCGAAAACCTCACTGTCTAATCAATCTAATCTATCTAAGGAACATGCTGAGCCTCCTGTGTGCTGTGGTTTCTCCAGCAGAGAGTCCAGATTACCCAAACCCAGTTTTCCTGTGCACGTGTACACATGTGCATTTGTGGGCTTGTCTTTCCTTTCTAGATCCATCCATTTGTCTGCATATTTCAAGATGTGGTTATTTTTTCTGCTGTGTAGTACTCCATTATGTAAATGTATCACATTTTCCTTATCCATTCTTTGGTCAAGGGTTATTTAGGTTGTTTCTGGGTTCTGGCTATGACAAATAATGCTGTTATGGACATAGTTGAGCACATGTCCTTGTGGTACAATTGAGCATTCTTTGGGTATATATCCAAAAGTGGTATTACTGGGTTTTGATGAAGTATCAAAACAACCCTGAGATTCCATCTTACACCTGTAAGAATGGCCAAGATCAAAACCACTGATGACAACTTATGCTGGAGAGGTTGTGGGGGAAAAAAAAAAAAAACACTCCTGCATTGGTGGTGGGAGTGCAAATTGTTACAACCCCTTTGGATATTAGTATGGGGATTTCTCAGAAAATTAGGAATTTACTGGTGTTTTAAAAGTAAAAAAAAAGACATTTTTTTTCCCTTCTGGGAGGTGGTAGCCCATGTCTTTAATCCCAGCACCCAGGAGGCAGAAGCAGGTAAATTTCTGAGTTTGATACCAGCCTGGTCTATAGAGTGAGTTCTAGGACAGTCAGAATTCCAAAGAGAAAGGTTGTCTCAGAAAAAAAAAACCCAAACAAACAAACAAAAAAGAGACCTTTCCCATCTACTATTCTGTTGCTGGAATTTAGAAAGTAGATTGGTTTTGCCTATAACTCTGTACTTTCTTCCCATAGTTGACAGGTTTAATAATTTTTCAATAGGTGATTTTATTATGGAAGTCCGAGTTTTTGTTTTTATTTTTTATTCTTCCACCATTCAGTGCTTGTCTTCTCTGCTTGACAGGTTGGGGATGAAGAGGTCTATAGCCACTGCTGACGTTCAAACTTTTCTGTTCCGTATCACGTCGATATCACGTCTCCTATGGCTGTTGCATAGTGTGTGGAGATCTTTTAATAAGTTGAGCTTTCCTTCCTTTTCCCTATTTCTTCCTATTTCCCAATGTTACATATATATATATATATATATATTCACATTAAAAGCTGAAAGAATTCAAACTTTCCCCATAGGATACTAATGGCAACCGTTCCTACAGAGGGAAAATGAAGTCCAATGCAGATTCAAACCCCTGCACAGTAATGAAAAACACCGGAAGGAATGAGGTGTACTGATTTAAAAGACCATCTCAAGGGTAATTAAAATGTTTAAAGTTAGGGCTGGCGAGGATGCTAGTTGATTAAGAGTGCTTGATGCTCTTCCAGAGGACCCAGGTTCAGTTCCCAGCAGCTACCATGGCCATCTGGAACTCTGGATTTAGAGGATCTGGTGCCCTTTCTGGCCTGAGTGGGCACAAGCAGACACATGATGCACATTCCTATGTGCAGGCAAAACATTCATAGTACATGAGAAATAAAAGTAACTAGTCTTAAAATGAATGAAAACATTTTTAAACGTGAAAGATATACCCTAGAGCTGGGTGTGTAGGGGTAAACCTTTAATTCCTGTACTCATGGCAGGCAGACATCTTTGAGATTGAGTTCAGCCTGGTCTACATAGCCTGTTCCAGGTTGGTTAGAGTTACATAGTGAGATGCTGTCTCAAATAGGAGCGTGTGTGCTGCTCTTACAGAGGACCTGGGTTTGGTTCCTAGCACCTACATGGAGATGAAAAGGCTCACAACTATCTTTAATGAAATGTCCAGGGAATCTAATGTCCTTTTCTGGTATTTTTGAGCACCAGGCATGCATATGGTACACATATATACATTCAGGAAATGCTCAAACACATAAAATAACGATAATAAATCTTTTAAAAAAGCATACTATATGTTATATAATAATGACATATGAACACTATATAGTTCATGAAACAGAAGGAAGGTATCTCCACTTCTCAAATGTCTACAACTACACACATGACTTAGAATTGACCTAACATACCTGACTTAGAATTGACCAGAGTTTTTAAGAGAACTCACTCTAAGGTTCTGTTCCAGGTTGGTTAGAGTTACTCAGGGCTTTCTGAGTGCTGGCATTATAGGCAAGAGGTACTACATTCAGCAATGTGTTCTCCTTTACATCTTTTATAAACACCTACTTTTATTTAAATAGACTATTTATTGATCTTGTCTGTGTGTGCCTGCCATGACACATAGGCGGAGGTTGGAGGACAACTTATAGGAGTTGTCTTTCTCTTTCTATGTAGGTCCTGAGGAGGGAACTTGGGTGATCGGGCTTGGAGAGGCAAACACCACTACCTACTGAGCCAGATTACTCTCCCCAGCTTTATCTTTAAAAATAAGCCAAGGACATTTTTATATTAGATTAAAGAAGAGATTTGTGTATCCCGTGTTGGCTTCAAACTCACTAAGTAGCCATGGATGACCTTGAACTCCTCATCCTTTCAAATGCTGAATTCACTGGCAGGTGCCACCATACCTAATTCAGATTAGCCTTTTAAAAACTCCAACCTTATCTGTCTATAGTACACATCTCTAGTGTCTGCACTTGAAAAACAGGCAGGAGGATCATGAATTTCAGACCAGCCTGGGTTACACAGGGAGATTCTATCTCTCTCCAAAATAGTAAAAACTTTCAACATCAATTTTTATCAAACGAATACATAAGCATAATTTTGAGTCACAGAATATTACAAAAACAGTAAACAAAAAAGTAACAACTTTCTCAATCTTTTTTGTGATTTAAGGCAAATGTTTTCAAGTCTTTATTTTTAATAATACTTTTAATCATACTTATTTTTGTATTTCTGATATTATGTCTATATTGCAGTTTTCTCCATTTACTTTATTTTCTATTCCTCTCATGTCTTACAAAATGATCTAGCATTTTCATAATGTCCTTAAACATCCTCCCTCCTCCCACACAATCCTATTTGTTTGTCAGCATCAATGTTACGTGCGGTAAATCAGCTCTGGGGGAGTGTGGAGTGCACCAGGGTTTCATTTCCTTCCTTATCCAAGCTGTCTTCTTCTCCATTCTGCTGAGCTTTCTTGTGTCTATCACTGACAGAGGCTACGCAGTGACAGCCTGTCTCACAGATAAATAAAACAAAACAAAATAGACAAGGCAGATGATGACTGTTTGCCCAGGTTCTTCCCAATGGGCCATTTTCTTGCTTTAACTTCTCTACAGCTGGGATTAGACATGCGTCACCATGCCCGGCTGTTTTTTCCTACAATGTGGACTTTCCACAGTTTGTTTATGTTAAGAATGCCCTCTCCTGCCCTCCCTCCTGCCCTCCCTTCCTCCCTATAGTTTTTTTTTTTTTAGATTTTATCTCTTCTGCTTTCTGCATTTCCCCCATGTGCTTATGCGTTTTTATCTTGTTATAGGTTTAAAAGAGAGGTCCATGGCTCCTTGCCTGCTAGTTCTCATGAGAGACACATTAAGAATGGATTAAACTCTTTGGGACTGGAGTTTTATCCTTTGGATTTTCACTATAGGAATTCTGCAGGTCCTCCACAACAGGTTTGTTTAAGAACAGTTCTCTTTGTTGTGGAGAGGGAATTTAAAAGCTAAAAACCAGGAATGGAGTTTATCTTTCAACAAATGTTTTCCTGGGTTTCACCAAAGTCGTCATCAACTGTTTAACTTTTGTTACTGTGGTTTCCCAGTGGCAGGAGTTTCTGATAGGAGTATGTCAGGCCAGGGAGATGTTGTTACTTCTGTTTCTTCAGACGGGGTTAGAGCTGCTCTCTCTTCACTCTGGGCCTTGGAGAAGTTACAGCTTTCTTTTTCTTAACAAAGTCTTGACCTTGAAAGCCTGAGACACAGTACAAGAAGTCAGCTCGGTTCGGAGTGACATACCTTGGCTTTTGGTATAATGTTGGCTTTGTAAACAGTCTATGACAATCTTCAGTAAATGAACCAATGAACTTTACTTCTTCATTGTGAATTTCATCCACCAAACTGAAAGAGCTCTTGCTACATTTCCTTATTTTTATATGAATACTGTTTTGCTTTTGTTAATGGTGCTAGTGATGTTTTTTGAGTCAGGGTCTCCCTATACAGTTCAGGCTGTCATCAAAGAGAGATTATTGGCAAATATCTCTCTGCTTCAGCCTCGTGTGTTGGGATGACAAGTGCGAGATGCCCAACCATGCCTGTTTTGTTCTTAAGTATATGAACAACAAGGTGTTTTGGGGTTACTTTTGTTCTGTTGAAATACCATGGCCAAAAGCAACTTGGGGGAGGAAAGGGTTTATTCGGCTTGCATATCATGAACCATAGTCCACAAGGCAGGAATTCAAACTGGGAGAGAACCTGGAGGCAGGAGGTGATGCAGAAGCCGTGGAGGAGTGCTGCTTACTGGCTTGTGTAGCCTGCTTCCTTATAGCACCCAGAACCGCCAGCCCAGGCTGGCTCCTCCTACAGTGGGCTGGGCCTTTCCATATCAATCAATAACTTTAAAAATGGTTTACATTCTTGCCTAAAGCCTGATCTTATGGAGGCATTTTCTCAACTGAGGTTCCCTTTTCTCAGATGACTCTAGCTTGTGTCATTCGGACATACAACTAGCCAGCTCAGAAGGCTGCCTGGACATTTTCCTACCTCCCCCCGCCCCAGGACAGTGAGCATCATGTCCCCCTAAAGATGCCAGTGCTCCTGTGACTGTCTTATCTTCCAGGGCAGAGGGATTGCACAGATATGGTTCAGTTAAGGATCTAGAGGAGAGGTTACCCTAATGTAACCTCTAATGTAACCTAATGTAACCCTGTGTAAACACAGGGTTGGTTACAAGGGAAGAAGGGAGGGCCAAAGTTAGAGTTAGGTGATGGGAGAGAGACTTAGCCTACATTCCTGGCTTTGAAGATGGGAAACATGCCACCGATTCAGGAAAATACGCTTGTTGAAGTTGGATAAGACAAGGAAACAGAATTGCCCTGGACCCTGGAAAGTACAACCTGCTGGTACTTGTTCTTAGCCCTATGCAGACATATTTTAGATTTCTGGCCTCCAGACCTGAAAAATAATACATTTGTGAAATGTTGTTTTAGATCACTAAATTTTTGATAATTTATCACAGCATCGTTAGGAAATCCCCAACAGTTCCTACTTCCAGGCTTTATTATATTGAGCTGATTGCTTTGGTTTATTTATTTCTATGTATATTGTTCACAGCATAGCAAATCTCTGTTCTGCCTTCATGACAAAAAGGTGTGCCAGATCAGATTATTGTATATTACAGGGAAAAGAATAATTGGAAGTCTGAGGATTGCACACCCTTACACTTAAGCCGGTTATTTCCTGCAACTCATTTCACTCATAGAATTCACAGGGCACTGGGTCTAGGTGAGTCTAACGCAATCTAATGAGGCCTCTCACTCTTTACATGGTTTTTATTTGTGTGTGTGTGTGTGTGTGTGTGTGTGTCTTTCTGAACTTATGGGCACCTGTGTGTGGGTGTGCATGGAGGTCAGAAGAGGTCATCGGATCCTCTATAACTGGAGTTAAAAGCAATTGTGAGTCACCTGATGTGGGTGTTGAGAACTGAACCTGGGTCTTCTGCAAGAGCTTAACCACGGTGCTATATCTCCAGCCCCCTGGCAACCTCTAAGAAATTCTGACCTATTGAGATTAAGCCCGACTTTTCCCACAGTCAAGCAGCTAGTTGCCCATGACACTGGATATAATTAACAATTCTGGCTCTGGGGTAAAAATAAAAGGTCCTCCTGCAAGCATAGGATATGTAAGCATTTAATGATGGGGCCTCTTGGTGTAAAGACAGCATCCAGACGAGCCTTGGCATGTTCAACTCTTTTCCTCTTCAGAAACTGTGTAATACGATGGTTGCTCTCTGGCACCCTGAAGCTAGCTTTCCAACATGACAGTCCCGTCTCCATTACTTCCAAGCTGGTCACCTGGAGCAGTTAACTGCTCCATGCTTCCATTTCCTCTCTGTACAATGGGGATGCTGATAACACTTAATTCATAGCTGGGTAGAGAGATTTACATGTCTTAATAACTAGAAAGATCACACAAAAGGGCCTGGACCATATTCAATGTTAAATAACTATATGTAATCAATATTACTATAATAAAGGCAAATTATCTCTGTTAAAAAGACGAGCACTGTTTTGCTCCTTGGTATGACTAGCATTTGCTGCTACTGTGGTTATTAGCCAACTCCTATACAAAGACACAAACACTTAATTTTAATTCAGGACCCACATGTTCAGCAAATTGCCTGTAGCCTGAAAGTCATCATACTTTGTAAAGTCAGCAGACATACTGTGGGTAAAGAACACATGATGGTCAGGGTATGGTCATGAGTACCCTGGATGATCAAAGTTACATTAATAGCCCAGAGAAGCACAATGATGGGTTCTATGCTTCTCATTTTGCAAGCTGCGTGGTTTCCAGCTCAAAGCTGCTGGGGTTCTGTTTCGTTTCTTAAGTAAGGCTGAGCCTCGGCATCCCACGGACTTGCTTAGCTAGCAAATTCTAGAGCAGAAGTGCGGGACTTAGATGTGTCTTTGAGAATGGAGCAATTCGAAGTCAAAGTGAACGAGGGAAGAAATAGGAAGTGAAAATGTAGAACAGAAAGACAAAGGTGGATAGAGGAAGGGAAAAGAGGAAGGAGAGAAGAAAGAAACTTGAGAGGAGAGGAAAGATAAAAGGGAACCCAAATGGAGAAGATGCCTTTTGGGTAAAGAAAAGCGATACAGGAAGAGTTTGATAGACAGTCTCTCTTGTGCCTAAGGGAAGCCCCCTTGCTTGTCCTAGCTTCAGACTCACTGGGACACTTACTGAACAGCTTCCTGCATCCCATTCCCAATGACTTTTGATCCAAATGGGCAGAGCAAAGCCCAATAATTTTCATTCCCTCCAAACTCATTGATGATGTCAACGCTGCTGGTCTGAGAACATTTGAGCTAAACTATATCCACACACACCCACAAAAATTGCTCTTAGATTCCTTTTATTGGTCATATTTTATATAAAATAACTTGCCCACATATTAATATTACCAGTTTCCTGGCATAGCTAGTTCTCTGTTCAGTTATATAAAAATTTATCTATTCCTATATGCAGTCTCTGGCATGGATACCAAGAAGCTGTTTTGAATAAACTTCTAATGACTCCATAGTATTTCCCACCAGAACAATATAATAAACTCCAGTCAGTTTGCTGGCTTTTTAAGGAAGAAAAAATGTTTTTCTATAGCTTGGAATTGAATACCAAATAAATAGAAGGCATCCACGTTACTTTGATCACATCTGGTCTCTTTTAAGCTGCAGTTTATTTGCTATTTATTATCATTATTTGTGGTATGGGAGATTGAGGCCAGGGCCTTGTACGTGTCAGGCGAGCACTCTACCACTGTGCTATATCCCCAGTACTGTGTTCGCTTAAAACAATATTTGAGACATATTTCGCTAAGTTGCCCAAACAGGCCTTGAACTACGATCTTCCCACCTTAGCCCTCCGTTTCCCCCAGTAGCTGGTGTAGCAGACCTGTCCCACCAGACCGGTCTTCATTATCTCATTGCTCCACTGAGAATGAGGGAATTCTGGTGTGAACAGAACTGTCTCCTATTCCTTGAATTCGCAGTCTCTTGGACTTATATGTTAGGTAATCTTTGATGTTAGACAGGGAAGCCACCGAGTTTTAAAGCCTTCAACAAAGCTTCTTAAGCTTCGGTGTACACACAGTCACTGGGGAGCTTGTTAAAATCCAGACCACCATTCAGCGGGGCAGGTGTGGAGTTTCAAACTCTTGTGTCTGTAACGAGCTCCCCAGTGGTGCCCACGCTGACAGTTGGCGATCACATTTTCAGTAGAAGGTTCTGCCCAGTATGGGAAGCAGTTCCCAGACCTCAGCAAGCCAACTCATCAGAAGTGGTTCAAACGCAGACTCAGACTGGGGCAGCAGCTCGGTTGGTACAGAGTTTGCTTTGCCTAGCATACACGAAGCCCTGGGTGCTAGACCCAGCACAGAAAACAGAGAGGATGTTGCTCATCAGTAATCTCAGCACTAGGGCGGTGTGGGCAGGAGAATCAGAAATTCTAGGTCACCCTTGGTTACACAGAGAGGTCAAATTCTGCTTAGGCTACATGAGAACCCATCCTAAAACAGAAAAAAAAAAAAAGCAGGAACAAAGCTAATAAAATGAGAGAAACAGAGACAGAAAAACAGAGCGGTGGAGGGCGGGTGACGACAATGACTATGACGACATGGGGGACAGGTAAGAACTCTGTACTAGCATGTCTGAGTGAGTGAGCTAGGATCCCAGGCTTTTTCAAATCACCCAGATGATATGGGAACCTGTGAACACATGGTGACAGCTACAGGTCTATGACCGACCAAGCCATGTACTGTGTGGTGGATGTTAGCTGACCTCCCAGTAAATCACACTGCCAGTGGGGACTGCCTCCTCCAACTTCTGACTGCCATCAGTCCCCAAGCTTGGCCTTGCTTGACTTCTGCCCACTTGCCATCACGTCCTCACCTCCTTTAGCCAAGGCTGACCTCAAGCTCACTGCTAGTCATGTAGCCAAGGCTACCCCCGAGCCCCTGAAGTTTCTTCTCCTTAGCCTCACAACGGCTGGGGTTACAGGTGTGTACCACACAGCTGGTGGGGGCTCTCCTTGATGTTCTCATCTCTCATTACTGTAAGAGAATTTGCATTCTCTAACTCGGACTCTCTTCTAGTTCCTCTGTTCCTGCCTCAGAGCTGTCTTAGTTTAGCTTGTCAGCCTCCCCCATTCTGACCCCGTGTCCTCCTCAGAATGCTCCTAAGGAGTCTCCCTGCCTTAGTATTAAGTCTCCAGGGCAGCCTGCTGCCTCTTCCATGGCGATCTTTCTGAGGCCCAGATGGGAACATGGTAATACCTTGCTTAAAACCCCAGTCACCAGAGAATGCATTCCCCGCCAGTTATCTCGGTGACTGGGACCCTTTGTCATCTGGCCTTGGCATGTTTCCTTGGCAGACCGACTTTGGAATCTTATCAGACACACTTCAGAGAATCCAGTCCCCACAGCAGCTACAAGACTTTGTACCTCCATGGGTCTGTTTATGTTACTAGTTTTTTTCCAAGAATGCTCCCCATCCCCCATTTGAACCCACTGGTCCAGCACCCATCTTCCCATCTTCAGGTCTTTCCTTTGAACAGTTTTGCAACCATCCCAGGAAGCTGTGGACAGGTTCTTGCGGTGCACAGACATAGAACACCGTGGTGCTTTCCTGCACTTCTGAGCACGTGTGTGAAATCCTCGTAGTTTGCAATGCTCTGTACGACAGATTTCTTTTCTCGGTTTTGTGCCTATTTATTTGCAGATGAAATACTCAAGTAGCCATGGCTGTGGAAACAGGAGCTAATAGAGAGCTTAGTTAATTACACTAATTTCCTGAGGCTACTGGAACAAATGGACAGATTTGGTGCCTTAAAGCAGTGGCAGTTTGTTGACTCGCAGGCCTTTGGGTCAGAAGTCTGAAATTGAGGTGCTGGCTGGGCCCCATTCTCTGGAGACTCTAGGATAGCTCCTTTCCCCTTTCTTCGACTCTGACTTTCCCAGCTGTGCCTTGGTTGTGACTGCCCTGCTCTAACTTTTGCCTCTCTTTTCCCATGGTGCTTTTGTCCCCATATGTAGGGTCTGTCTGGGTAATCAAGAAGGATTTCATCTAAATTTCTCCTGCTCAATTACAACTACAAGGGCCCCCTTTCCAAGTAATGCCACGTTCCCAGGACACGGTGGCCTGAAACTTGGCATATCTTCCAGTGAGTCGCCTCGTGGCCCATCACAATATTGTTGAGAAATAAAGGTCCAAAAATAGAAATAAGAAGCAGAAGCTGGGCAAGAGGGCACCTGAAATCTTAGCCTTTTGGAGGAAGAAGTAGGAGAATCTTGAGTTCAAGGCCATTTTCACCTACATAATGAGTTCAAGGCCAGCTTGGACTACATGAGAACTGGTGTTTAAGTAATAAAACTAATAATAATAATAATAAGTGGAAAGGCAGAAACCTTCTTTCTTCTGCTAGATCTCAATGAGAATTCTTGGATCTCACATTATCATATCAAGTCTCTTCCAATCAGTTTTCTCCTCTTCGCAAAGTTGTCTCTTACAAACAAACAAACAAAAAACAAAACAAAACAAAAAAAAACTCAGAGCCAGGCATTGTAATCCTAGTATTTGGGAAACTGCTGCAGAAGGACTAAGGATTTGAGTCCCACCTGGGCCTCATACTGAGGCTGTCTGGAGGATGAGACTGAAGTTTGTTATCTTTGTGTGTGTGTGTGTGTGTGTGTGTGTGTGTGTGTGTGTGTGTGTGTGTGTGTCGACAGACTAAGAGTCAAGCACTAGGAATATTCTTTATTTTGCCTAAAACCATACCCAATCTTCCTCACATTTAAAAGACTACAAATAACGTCCTCTCTGTTCTTTCTGGCCTGATTCTACTTTGTATCTTTGTTTTAGGCGGGAAGGAGAGGCAACTGTGTATCTCTCTTCCCGACTCGACCTCGTCTTCTGCAGTAGAAAGTCCTCTGGGCAAGTATGAAGGCGGGAGGGTGATGCAAGCTCAGCAACAGCTGGGATAAGCAGCTGCGGAAACTGGGAAAGCAGCCTGGGCACGGGGTGAGGACCAGATCCAGGTTTCCACACAGTCCCGGCAGCCCATCCAGGGCTCTAACAGACAGTGCTCAGGCCAAGCCCGTCTCCCAACAGGCTGTGGAAGGGCCAAGGTTTTCTCTTCCCAGCTCAGGAGAACGCAGGGGAAATATAACTACACAGGATGCAGCAGCTATAGGATCACATCCTCTTTTCTTCCCACAGGAGAGGACAGAGTAGGATTCTGTGATTTGTCAGAACCCCAAACCAAACAAAACAAACAGGGCCGCTGTTGATTCAGACAACTGGCCACAGCTGGGGAAGTTTCCACGTGAACCCAGCAGCCCAATACAAACAGCTACCTCGGCAGTTTTTTTGTAATGACTATTCCAGCATTCTCTTTTTCTCCGCACTGCACAGGGACCTGTTCCTTGCGGCCAGGTCCCTTCTTTTAGGTGTGCGGAAGATGGTGGAACTTCCGCAGTAGCTCCGCGTTCCCTGCGCTCAGTTTCCCCGGATTGGCACACGTGGCATTCAGCTCACTTGACACCACAGTCAGTTCTACACCGGTTGTGTGGCGTTGCTGTGTGCTTGTTACCGGTGCCAACGCTCCTGCATGCACGCAGCCCAGCCAGCGTCCCAAGCAAACTGATCTGGGCGGTGCCACAGGCTCAGGCAGCAAAGCTTGGAAGCCTCACAGCTAAAGCCAGCCCAGGTGTGCCGCGAGTTTTCCAAGGTTTGCCTCATTGTGATTAGGTTTGCTGGAACTGCAGCGAAAGCAAGAAGCCAGGCTGAGGGAACTAGAGGTCAGTGAAAGCTGAACCCTAAACCTCAAGCGAAACTCAAGGGATCCAAAAACCAATTCCGAACTGAGGTTTTATGAGACACTTCTATGCAGAAAACTGATGAGGTATAGGTTTTTTTTTTTTTTCTGTTGGACTTTATTTATCTTCCTCTTTTAGGGGGGAGAGGATGGAGGGAGGGAGCTTATTCTCCTCCCAGCCCAATACAGTGTCACAGCTAGGCTGCTTTCATTTTGAGTCCCATCCGTGGAAGCCGTGGAAGCTGCAACACCAAATACCAGCATGGTGAGGTCAATATTCAAGCCATGACCGGACAAAGAGATTTCTGGGCTTTTGAAAAGCACTTTATGAGCATAGAATTTGAACATAAATTATTAACATAGAACATGAAATAACTAGTATCTAAGGTAGAGTCTAAAGTTTGTTACGCATCACATTTTATGGACTTTCAGAAATACTCAACGAAGATAGTCGAACCGGAGTTAACGTGTGGTGTATTTTGCAATCAGTGTCCACTACACCGAATTCTATTACATCAACGAGACGCCTGTTTACAGAGTCAAGCTGGTTGGTTACTTGAAAGCTAGTTTGTGTCTTGAAAGCAATCATAGAGCTTATGTAATAGTTAAAGGACATGAAACATCAACAAGACAATATCAAGTTTTAATGCTTTGCATACTTTTAGAGGACAAAAGTATTTAATAAAGCCAATGGCAGGGTTGGAGAGATGGCTCGGTGGTTCAGAGCACTTGCTGCTCTTGCAGAGGACTGAGGTTCAGTCCCCAGCACCCGCATGGTGGCTGTTATAGACAACAGTCTATAACTCCAGATCCAGGGGATCCCACACCCTCTTTCTGCCTCCTTGGGTACCAGGCATGAACATGGTACACAGACATACACGTACATGAACATTCGTACGCATAAGATAATAAAGAAAAACAACTGAAACTCCTTTTAAAGTCCATTGAAAGGCAGGATGGTCTAAAGAAGACAAATGGTTCAGCTGACCTCTTATGGTGTATGACCGTCTTGGACCTCTCAGCATGACTTCTAGACGTTTTCTGGTTGTTCTATTTCATAGGGCTACGGTTGTCGTGTGTTGCTGGAGTGGCGGCTAACCATGTATGAGATCTGAGTTCAGTATTCAGAATTGAAGCAAAGCACCTTGAGATCAATGTCTGAGCCAAGACAGTTTGCAAGGAATCTAGCTAGCAATTCTCCTGCAACAATTGAATTATCAACATAGATTGATTCAGGCAAAAATTCTTGTGACTATGGTAGCACATGTCTTTCTTTGCAGCCTTGGGGAAGTTGAGGCAAGGAGAATTGAGAGTCCCAAGCTAGCATGGGCTACATAGTGACACCCTGACCTTCCAAGCCAAAACAAAATCTACAAAAAAGAAATGAACACCCCCCCCCCAAAACAAAAACACTCCAAGAGCTATATCCTTAAATAGCTGGAAGGCAGTGTGCAGTGTTGAGACGGCTCATGTGACATATTTCGTAGGCAGCCCTCTCTCTGGAGAAAATGCTGTCTGCAATATTGACTGATTCCCATGGTGCACCCATTATTTTCTTTTCTCCCATGAGACAGGGCTTCACGTATTTTTACAATTTTTTAATTTGTAAATTAAAAATTTAATTTTACAATTAAACAAGCTATATTTCTGAGGATGGCTTCTAACTCTTGTTCATCCTACCTCCACCCTATGAATGCTGGGATTGTAGGCTCATACCCATTCTCTTGCCTGGATTGGGTTCAAATAACCCATGGGGGAAAAGGCACAGTAACATGTGATAATAGAAGTAATAACTTCCAGATGCTATGTAATAGGAAACTGTAGTGCTATGGCGATGGCCAACAGGTAAAGCTACTTGGGGACCAAACGTGACAATCTGAGCTTGGTCCCTGGGATGTACTTGCTAGAAGCAGAGAACTGACTCCCACAGCTGTCCTCTGACCTCTCCATGCACTCTGTAGTAATATTCAGGCACACACAAGAAAATGTTAGAAGAAATTTAAAATAATAAAATATAATCAAACAGTGAGGAAGGTATGCATGGTATAGCTTCATTTTTAATGATTTTTTTTTTAATTTTAAGATTACGCAGTTTAATTTTCCATAATACTTTGCCAAACAACTGATGCATCAGATGCCATGACAACGTGACTGGTTTTCGTGAGCAGGGAAAAGCTGGCTTTCCTCAACAAACTATCCGTCAATCAACCTATGTCTATTTCCAGAGACGGTCGAAGCCCTACTTTGTTTTTTGGTGTTAATTAAATATAACGCAATTACAGTAAAAATCAAACTGGCATATCCTTAGCAGCTCCTCCTTGGAAAAATTACTTTGTCAAAGAAATTGATTTCCTTCCTGCTTTCCCACCTACACCTAATGCTCTCAGTTTAGTCATGTCAAAAATTATAACCAGGTTCACTTTACAGAAATGAAAAACTGAGGAGAAACTCAGGTGGTAAAGAAACAAGAGGAGAATGCAGAGAATGCTGGGAAGAGAGGCAGAGAAGACAGGTGCCCCGTCCTGCAGTGGGCAGTAGTACCTCCTGTAGGCATCCTCCGGTCCAGCACCTGTCGCCTTAGCAAAGGTCCTTTCCCCATTCCATAAAGCACCACCCTCTTGCCCACAGTATTTGTTTCATGGGAAGTGTATACCTGTATGCAGGAGAAGAGATCTGCTTTCTCTCTCTCGAGAAAAGCACTGTGCAGCTCAGGAGAAATGAATGGCCCCCGTGTTTCTACTGATGCTGCAAGGCAAACTCTGTGTCCTCCTCCTCTAATCATTTGTGGGTGCTTCTGTGTGAGGATAAGTTTAAGAAATTAGAAGCAGGCCATTGCTAACAAGACCCCAAACACTGATTCTTTTGTTTGTTTGTTTGTTTTCATTTTTTTTTTTTTTTAAAGACAGGGCTTCTCTGTGTTGCCCTGGCTGTCCCAGAACCTACTCTGTAGACCAGGCTGGAATCAAACTCACAGGGATCTGCCTGTCTCTGCCACCCAAGGAATGCTGGGACAAGCGGTGTGTGCTCCCCATACTTGCCTAAACCCAGTTTTATATGCAACTTGTTATGGGCAATTGTCCACAAACTCTCTTATATTAAAGTTTCTATAGGACTGTATTTAGAGATAGGGAGGACTGGGTTTAAGTGAGGTCCGAAGTTCGTGCCTTAATCCAATGGGACTGCCATTCCAACACAGAGAGAATAAGATAGTAGAGCTGTGTATGTGTAGAGAAACTGTGAGGTGAGAACGCAGAGATGGGCCGTCTCTGATGGCCTGCATGATGGTTCGTGCCTATTCTAGCATTTGGGAGCTGGAAGCAGGAGGACCAGGGCTTTAGATGATGACCATTCAGCTGCAAAGCAAGTATGAGTCCATCCTGGGCCGCATGGGATCTTTTCTTAAAAAACCAGAAAAGAAAAAGGAAAAAAATTAAACATAAAATTGATAAAAAATTGATGCATGATGAAACAGAGATAACCCTGGCAACAATGAAAGCTCCACAAAGCTTGGTTTACATGATGATCATTTTTTGAAGATTTTTGTAGATTCCAATGTCCACTTCTAAATACACGTTTTGTCTCCATTTCCCACATCTGCCACCAAAATAGTTTTTCAGTTACAGAGTTGTATGATTTTCTGAGTGTAGCTGATATTATTACATGTGAGCCAGTGAAGTGGCTCAGTGGATTAAGGCACTTGCTGCTGGGCCAGACCATCTGAATTTGATCCCCATGATCCTCTTTGTGGAGGGAGAGTGCTGACTTCTACAAATTGCCCTCTGACCTGCACACACACACTATGCATGAGCATAAACGTGTGTGTGTGCGCGCGTGCACGCGCGCGCACACACACACACACACACACAGACACACGAGAAGAGAAACATACATAGTGGGCATAAATGTAATAAAAATTTAAAACATGTATCTTTTGAAATTCTTTGAATAAATAATTTATTTTTAGTACAAAATCAGCTACACCCACTTACATATGACTTGATTAAAATAAATGAACAGAGTGAACCAAAATGAATGTAAATTTATGTCCAGGTTTATAGTAATTTAATCCTGAATATAACAAGAATTTAGAGGACCTTGTCTGCTGGGTCTGTCCATATGGATGTTCCCCTTCAAGATATATGTGTCTGTACATTAATACACATATGTATACATGTAAACAGAGGGAGATAAATGACTTTTTTTTTTGAGAAGGCCAGGTTGTTAGAAAGCCAGAACTTTTTTTACCCCCCTTCTTTCTCTTTTTCACCGATTCTCTCTAGCATCTCACAGCACCAGGAGTCAAATTCAAGGTCTTGCATTTGTCAGGAAAGCACTTAACCTCTGAGCTATACTCCTAGCTTGTCTTCTTTGTTCTTTTTCTTTTCTCTTTTCTCCGAGACATGGTTTCTCCATGTAACCCTGGCCATTCTAAAACTTACACTGTAGACCAGACTGACCTTGAAATCATTGACATCTTCCTGCCTCTGCCTCCTTGAGTGTTTAGGTTAAAGACAGGCTTGACCACACCCAGCTATCTTTTTTTCTATTGTGCTTTCTCTGGGTTTCTCCTTCTGCTCACCACTGACTACCTCTCTGTTGAGTTTACTTTCTCAGATATAGTTAAGGTGAACCATGTACACAATGTTACACACCAATCCTGTGTCTTTCTCCCATTATCTATGTGACTTTCAAAACTGCCCATGTTCCTTTCTGTTTTGAAGGGTATATCTAAGACTTCAACACAGGGTTTGAATAGTTGACCTAGGCAATCACCAACAAATTTACACATTACTCAAATGTGTGTGTGGTTTTTTAGTGTATATGTATGAATATCTACAAGTATGTATGCACACCATGCTCATGCCTAGTACTTGTGGAGGCCTGAGGGGGAATTGGATGGTCATGAACTATGATAATGTGGGTTCTGGGAATCTAACCTGGATCCTATGCAATAGCAATGAATGATCTTAGCTGCTGAGCCATTTCTCCAAGCCCTAACTTCTGCTAGTCTTTAAAGATGATTAAGTATGCCTTCCATTTGGATGCAGGTTTCTTCTTCTTCTCAAAGTGCTTTCATATCTTCTACCCCATTATCTTCTACCTTCTGAAGATGACCAGGGCAGAGTGCCATGTGACACAATAAACCACAGTTGAGTGAAACTTTGTGGTTGGTTCTGAGAGCACTGGATAAAAACAACAAAGAGAGCAAGGCCAAGACCGAATAGTGTTGCTTCTGTCTTAGGGGGCTGTCTTTCTACTGTAAACAAACACAGTCATGTGTTCTTTAATGACAGAGCTAGGTCCTGAGAACTGTATCTTCTGGGCATTTCACCACTCTGTGAAGACCACAGGGCAACGGCACAAAGATCCTTATCCCATCATTAGGGACTGTAATTTTTGATGTCACTCTCACATGTGTGGCTCATCGTGACCCCACATGTCATGCTGCACATGGCTGTAGCCATAAAATGAGATTTGCTGTGACAGGTGATATCTTGGACAGGAGGCAGGGATGAGTCTTGGAAACACAGAGACAGGACATCAGATTAAGCAAAGTCCCAGCAAAAGACACAAAATACAACCAAAGTACTTCCCCAGACATCACATGGTGATGTTCTTGGCACAACAGTGCGGTGAAGTTGGCCCAGTGGAAAGTCATAAATACAAGTAGCAAAAATAATGTTTGAATCTGTTTCAAATAATATTTCTTTGTAACTAAGCACAGAAGATATTATTTTACCACACAGGGGGGAAATGGTATTCTGGAAATCAGGAACCTTTTCCAAGGCATCAAGAAAGCTATGAAATTTCTGTTGTTAAGAATTTTCATCGGGTTTATAAGTGATGTTGAATCATCTTTGACTCTGACAAGGACTGAAATCCGGACTAGTCAGGTCCTATTTTTTACTGACACTGAGATGAGCGGTGCCAAGTAGATGACAGGAGCTTGAGACCTTCTCACTCCATGGCCAAGGGCAAGAGGGTACCCGAGAACACATTGCTGGCCCTGTAGGAGGTGGCACAGTGAACTGCAGCTGCTGGAGACCAGACACCTTTAGGCAGAATTTTGTATGATCTCCTCACTTTCTAAGTAGCCTAGTAAATCAGCGACAATTAAACTAGAAAATGTTTACTTTAAAGATCTGTTTTTAGAAGAATATTTGATTCTGGACTGGGAGTAGTGGTGCAAGCCATTAGTCCTAATGTAGTAGGCAGAGGCCAGCAGAATTCAAAGCTAGCCTGCTCTACATAGTGAGCTCCAAGCCAGGCATGGTTACACAGACTTTGTCTGAAGTTGGGGGAAACAAAAGAAAAAACATTCATGACTATTTTACTAGGAAGTCACTCAAAGTTCTTCCTCTATACTTGTCAGAAGAATAGAGGAAGCTAATTTATCACACTCTTTTTTTCCGTAAATTTTGTTTTGGTCTTTTGAGACAGGTTCTTTTTTAAATTATTATTATTTTTCAAGACAGGGTTTCTCTGTAGCTTTGGAGCCTGTCCTGGAACTAGGTCTTGTAGACCAAGTTGGTCTTGAACTCGCAGAAGTCTGCCTGCCTCTTCCTCCTGAGTGCTGGGATTAAAGGCATGCACTACCACCACCCAGCTTGAGACAGGTTCTTATATAGTCTAGAGTAGTCTTGAACTCACAAAAATAGAAGAAACTGGCTTTGAACTCCTGATTCTGTCTCTAACTTCTTAGAACTGTGATTGTAGGCATGTGTCACCAAGCCAGATCATTATGTTGGTTTGTTTGTTTGTTTGGGACAGGGTCTTAAGTTACCTAAGCTGGCCGAGAACTTCATATGCAGCTGAACATGACCTCAAACTGCTCATCTTTCTGCCCCTATCTCCCTAGTGCTGCGCTAGGGTCAACTATTTTGTCTTCCTTCTTCTCTCTTCTTCTTCTTCTTCTTCTTCTTCTTCTTCTTCTTCTTCTTCTTCTT